>NC_141615.1:22566184-22867434 GCF_047967505.1 Dipteris shenzhenensis
GGCTAGCACGGTTTGGAATTGTCATGGTATGTTGCAGTTAGACCCATGAATGTTTCTCGGAGTCATATCATGGATGAGCTATAGTTTTCTACACCAAGATTCATCAGAGCCCAGAGCGCCCTTGATCTGTAGTTTGTGGATACACATGAGAGACAACATATTGAGACAAGACTCAGGAGATAACTATGTTGCATGAAACGTTTCCATGCAGGAAATGTGGTAGTTTTGAAACATTTGTGAAAACAAAACATGCAACATATAAGCTAGACGTGTGCGCAAGGTGAGCAATTGGATTCTTGGAGGGCATGGAGCAGATGATCCTTGAAGATGCGATTTGTATTGTGCATTGATGGATTAGTCTTGTGTTACTAAAGCCTTCGCTATGCACCCACCATGATAATGCAAGAGCCTGCCATCATCTCATGTTAATACTTGTCCTTGTCGGCTTTCTTCTGGTTCACTTGTAGATTAGGCATTTCCAAAAAGTTTCCAAGTTTCGGAAACGCCGCAATTTTGGAAACGTTAGGAAACGGGGTTTCCTCACTTTTTTGGACGTTTCCTGCAACTAAGGGAGACAAGTGGAGTTTGTTGGGCAGGAGGAGTGACAATGTCGTATAGGTCATCTCTCATTGGGATGTTCTCTGTGCACATTCAGATTTCTTTGGATTAGAATCCGACGTACCTCTCCACATGACCTCCTCATCGTTGCTTGTTATTTTCCCTATTAAGACCTCACACCTTGCTACAAACCTGCTACGATGACGAGGTTGAGACCTCACCCTACGTAGCCCTACATCTGGACATCATGGATTTCTCGAGTTGCAGGGAATTGCGCCTTGTTGGTGATTAGCGCTCAGCACAGAACTCGCAGCCTTTGGAGAATCAAAAGCCACCTAGAAAAAACCTCGCCCCAAAGGTCGAACATCTGAGAGGCCTGGAATAAGGTTTGGGTGAAGAGCAGCAAGCGTCCAGTCCCTAGCTTGAGATCTAGATGGGTGGGACCCATGGATGCGTGCGAATAGAGTAGTAGCGCTCTCAAACTCCACATCTCTTTTGGGTTGTAGTAGCTCATCTTTTGAAAAAATAGCGGCTGGTGGAAGCAGATGAAGATTTCCTGAATGGGGTTCCATTTGATAATCGAATGTGAAAGGCCGACTCGAACACCAACCAAGATCTGTCCGTCGCTATGCAGAGGGGAGAAAAGAGAAGTTTAGGAAGGGTAAGAGGGAGAGAGCTATAGAGAAACGATAGGGTTTGCAGTGGAGTGATCAAAAAATAGACAATACTCAGACACAACTGAAGAACGGAACTCAGAAAACATAGTGCCTGTCGGTAATATGAAAAACTGAATACAAGAACCTCAAGCCATCGTGTCTCAAGGACCGTGGCTGAGGTGAATTAGAAAGATGATTCCATGTAGAGAAACAATAGAAAAGATAGCAGCAGAGGGAGTAAAATGCAGTCCTCTGTGTAGCTCGATGATGACGAAGATGAAGAAGGGCTGGAGTTGCCCTAGGAAATGGCTGAAAACCAGCATGCTTTGAGGAAGGAACCTTCAGGCTATCTGGAATAGCAACATGATGAAGAAAAAGGAGCAGATTTGGAGCAGAAGAGCAGATCTGGAGCAGAAGGGGCAGATCTGGAGCAGGAGAGCAGAGGAGCAGATCTGGAGCAGGAGGGCAGAGGAGCAGATCTGGAGCAGGAGGGGGCAGAAAGCAGAACTGGAGCAGGCAGGGCTGCAGCAAAGGATGGAGGAGATGAGGAGCAGCTGCAGGTCCTGTCCTGTCCTGAGAGTGTGGGGGGCTAGTGCCTTTATAGGCCTGACCTAGCTGGTCGGCCAGCTGGTCGGTGGGCCTGCCAGCTGGGCCGGCCAGTTCTGGTCGGCCAGACCAGCTGGTTGGCCTGATTTTGCTCGGCCATTTCTGGCCTTTCTGGCCACTTGTTTGGCCCTGCTGGCTGACCTTTTGGCTGGCCTGCAAGCTGGTATGTTTGCCCCAGAAATTGGGGATTGCTAGTTGCTTAACAAGAGCTAGAGGCTTCCCAAGAGCTGAGGAGAGCTGCCTAGCAGCCTGAATAGGCTGCAAAATACAGCAAGGGAGGAGGGAGCTCAAAGGAAGGAGGAAGGGGGCTGCGTGGAAGCATGTAGAGGCTGCGAAAAGCAGCCAAGAAGAGGAGGGGGGCCGCGTAGCAGCTTAGAAGGCTGTGCAATGCAGTAGAGGAGGAGAGAGCTACCGAGCAGCCTAAAGCTGCACCGGGCAGCTAGCAGAGGGTAGAGGTGCAATGCCGCATCCCTTCCCTCTCCCTCTCCCTCAGCTCCTCCCTCCTCCCCCTGCCCGCCCCCCCTCCCCCTCTACCGCCTCCTCCCCTAGCAATTTCACAGCCCTCTAGGCTGCGTCGCAGACCCCTCCAGCCTCTCCTTCCTATCCGTCCCTTATTGGCTGCCTCAGGCAGCCTTCTCTTGGCGGAGCTAAGGGAGAGGCAAAGAGCGACAGAGAGCTGCTGCACCGAAGGGGATTAGCTTATGTTTTGGTAGTTTGGATTGTATAGGCAATAATCCTTTTGTATTTTGAGGTGTTGATAGCCTTCTTTGGTCTCTAGGATGACTATATCTTGGGGGCAAGGAATAAGTTGGAAGGATCAATTGAAAAGTCAAGGAGTTTGGGTTTCAAATATGTGTGTGAGTATTTTTAAAGTGGGAAAATTGCAAATACTTTCGAAATGGCTTGTGGCTATGTGAAATAATTCTTTTCTCTCACCAAGCTGGGGCGAGGGTAAACTCCTTGTTGCTTGTAATGTTTTGGCTCCTATACAACCTTCTTGTTTTGTTCATTGAAATCGGCTACCATTATGTGTGTGTGTTGATGATTATTTGTTCTTGCACAGGTCGACAAATGATCATGTTTAGTGCAACATGGCCTTCAATAGTTCACGATTTGTCCAAAGAATTTATGCGAGACAATCCTATCAAGGTGTGTTGTTTGCTTATCTGAACGTGGCATTGTCTGCTTTGGTTTGAAGTAAAAGTCTCGAGAGTAAGCATTGATTTAATGCTTACTCAATCCTTCGTTTTGATAGCGATATTCCTAGTTCTTAGAGAAACAATTAAAGCCTTTTATAATCGAAGTCATATTCATGTATTGCTTTTGAAATCATTTAGTGGGTTTTGATGCATTATTTGTGTGGCCTTGAATGCATGTGGTGCTCCATCTACATTAACACTCCAAGGAGTATGTAGGATCATTGTGGTGCGAGTTCTTATAGTGTCAGAATTTGCAAATAAATATTTACTTAGGTGATGGTTGGCTTGATTATGCTTATGGCCTTTGGACAATGTAATGATTGAGATTATATGTGAAATTCGTACTTTCTCACAAGACACTAAGTTTGTACTATGATTTTTGCTAAAATTCATTTTTGGTTCCTTTGAGATTTCAAATAGGATATCTTGTGCTAGGACATTATTGATCCTTTAATGAAGGTTTTTCATGAAACCTGTTACGAAGTTCCTTACTACAGAAACTTATTGTCACACCAAGCTAATCATAAAATGTCTTTTTGATCATGATCTTCAAATGCCTTTCTTTCACAATGTCAAGGGATTAGTAATTGAACGTATAGGTTTCACAAGTTGAGATTGCTATTTGGATTTGGTTTTTAATATGTAAACTAGATTTGGAATATGAGAGGATCCTCCCACACCTTGGTAGACTCTCCTCAGAGCATGATCACTGAGTTTTTCCAGCTGGGCCATATAGACTCCCACCCCGTGGGCCTCCGACACGAGTATGACCCAAAGCCAATGACATGACAGCTCAAGCAGAGGGTTGACGCACATATTACACTTGGGGACATTCCCTCCTTGTTCAAAGTTGGAACGTGATCGACATGGGTCACTGTAGCCCTTGCTAGACGTAGAACCATGACTAGGACACGGCACAAGGCCGCACCCACAGGTAACCGGCAGCATTCTATTTCTGATTTCATGCTCCTTACTCCCTCATCACCCTTGACGGGGGGGAGATGGGGACCTTAGCTGTGATACTAGAGCATCTTTCACTTTGTATTCAGATGATAGATGATTTGATGATGAGGATGATAGTGATGCTGTAGATGATGATTCTGATATGACTATATAGCATTTTGCACGGGTGTTGATGCTCGTTTAGGTAGCTCCACCTTTTCAGCTTGCTTGTAATGGCATATATGGTCTGACCCAGGGGGTTCTTGGAGACATATAATGATAGAGATGCGATTTTCTACACCGAAACACACGAGAGTCCGGAGCGAGGGCTGCCCAGAGTGATTGGATACACATGGGAATCAGCTCAGAGAAGAGATAGCAGAGTTCGAGGCTCCAGTGGAGTGGCTGTCCTTTTAAGATCACAATTGAGACCACTCATATCAATGGTTCAGAGAGAGGAGCGTGCACGACACATGTGGATATGAGTTCAGCTCCCAGATACTCGGCCCATCTTCATTGCAGTGTGCTACTTTCCTCCAGACAGGTCATCCTATGCACGAGAGGGCACTATAGATGGACACAGCCCATATGAGACGATCCATGATGACATTACGGAGTTTTCCAGAGAGGGAGACACTCTCCTGCTCGGGGACTTTAATGCACGGACATGAAATAGACAGGTGGGCCTACTTGACTTCTCAGATGATGATAGAGACGCACACATAGTCCCGGAATGCCCCACAGTTGACATGATATGGATAACATCTGCTTGAGTTGAGGGCAATCCACGACCTGATCATCTTTAATGGCCTTCACAGATGGCCATCTTCTAGGAGACTCACTTGAATCCCACATGTGGTGGATCTAGTACAGTGGACTATCTACTAGGCCCACTAGACTTTGTCTCACGGATACATGACTTCTCCATAGCCCCCCCCCCCTTCCCTTTCCCCCCCCACTCGGAGCTGATCACTCATACTTGGCCTTCCATATCGCCTATGGTCTTCAACACCTCACATGCAGTAATCCGACGACTCAGTTTTACTTATCGAACTGAGCCAGTGGAGATAGTGTATTCATACACATATTTCGGAGCAATCTGCACAGGACCCCTTTTTACTATGACACATGCAGCCTAGGCACGACTCACATGGGGACAAGGTGCTGCGGCCAAATTGGAGAGAGAATGTTTCTAAAGGAACACTTTCTTTGGACCTGCCCAGCCTATTACGAGATCCGGGGAGGATACCACTGTCTCTATCAGGATGGGAGTGGCTTCGGCCCAATATCATGATCAATCCATTTCCACGACCAGGTCTGCATTGGGTTCTATCTGCTTGAGATGTGTCAACACAAGGAGACCGTGCTACGACAGGTCAGAGAGGAGCAGGAGGCGATCACACTACAAGATGTAGAGGTTGGCCACACATAGCGGCACGCCACATAGCTCCAGGACACAGTGGATGGAGGAGGATGAGCTAGCTGCTATGTGGGTAGTCTGGATTACCGAGAGAGGATTGCAAAGGCCACCCACGACACAAAGAGCATCGAGAGCACACTCGATTGAGGTTTGCCCTATCACAGCTTTGCTCAGAGGAGACCGCCCGAGACGAGGGGTCACTCTGAACATAGCTCAGCAGGTTCAAAGATCGAGGAGACCACACCCCCCTCCGACACCGCAGTATGAGGCAGCCAGACAGACTCAGATTCATCGGTTGTGTCAGATTCCCTGGCAAATAGTTGCCTTGACAATGGGTGGCCTTGTCACTGCTCATAGACGAGCCACCACAGTGCCGGGTTTGGGTTTGGCTCATAGACGAGCCACCACAGTTCCAGTTCCAGCTATCAGCTTGCTCCAGATAGTAGATAGCATATGATATGATATGATATTTTTGTTCTTGATTTTGCTTGAGGATTTGATGTTCAAGAAGTGACATGCTTGCCAAATACACCTTGAGCACTTTAGTGTGATTGGATGTTGTTGCTCCCAGTAGAGCCGTTATTCCGCCTATCCAGGAGATAACATTCATGCTTAGAGGTAAGGTTTCAAAGAATTCAAGGGGGTCCCTCTTCTAAGGTTTCAAAGAATTCAAGGCCCCCCCCCCCCCCCCACCCTACAGAGAAAGAAAAAGAGGAAAAACAGGAAATAACTTCTATTAATGCTTGAAAAAAAACGAACCATACAAATCAAGCATCCGTGGGTTGCTGATCGTGGAAGAAATGCTAGAAAAACAAGTGGTTGTCAAGTAGCCTGTTTTCAAGGAACCGAGCTCATTGGGTAGGGAATCTTTGAAAAAGGGGCTAGCATCCAGGGTGGATGACTATACATCCAGTGAATGTATCACTTTGTAAATAGTAGGTGCATGCAGGCCAATGCACTCACCTTGAGCTGCCGTTCAAGATCTTGACATCCCACGCTCTTAGATGGCACCAACAGTGTAGATAATGTCCTGCTAGTTGGCAGCTAGGTTGGTTGATGGGGGAATATAGTGGCCTCCCATCACAAAATTGTAGCATGTGACCCAGATGTTTCAAGTAGTGATGCTGGACACCGTCTCCCATAATCTATCCTCTGGTGATGTGGTGTATGGTGCTATTGGGAGGGAGATGCTGCGTCATGTGCTTCCACTCTAAAGACCCACTTCCCTTGGATCCTGTTAGTGAAGATGTTGGATCGATGGAGAAGGCGTGACCACCCTCCTTAATGCAAGCAGCCATCCCCCAAGTGACGGACTGCTGCATACTCTATGTCTTAGCAACAATCCGGAAGGCACTCATCCAAATCCTTTGTGCTGCGGGGTAGCTCCAAAGACAATGCGGGATTGTCTCCATATCTCTATTCATGCCGGTAGAGGCATTACAATCTACGCGCATTTGCTCCAGTCACGGACCAATGGGCAAACCTCCATAGGCCACCATCTTGAAGAAGTATGAAATCTTCTGTGGTCTATGACTGGTCCATAAGCGTGACCGAAATCTGGAAGGGAGTCCAGGCTGTAACCTCCAATCGAAGATGACGCCCAATGCGTGTCGTGTACAAGAAGCAGCCCCCCCCCCCCCCCCCCCCCCCTTCCAAGCGCCATACTTGTGCAGGCCAGAACCGCTGTCCCAGCATGAAACCATCCTGATCTCGAAGATTTTGACATTTTTCCTTAGAAAAGGTCAATATATGAACATCCTTTCCGTTGAGAGCCAGATGTACGAACTGAATTGGCATGGCTGGAAGAATGCTTGAGACCAATGATATATAAGGGTTACAAGACTGAATGTTGTAATTGGGCCTGTGCTTGTTCTCATTACTATATTTCGTAGGGGTTTGCACATGTAGGGGGGTTTTTTTGTGGTAGCTAGTAGCACTATGAGAATTTAGAGGTAAAAATTACTATGAGAATTCCAAGTAACTGAATAAAATTGCTTGGAGGATTTAGAGAAAAATGTAAAAGAGAGAGACAACAATTAGTGAGAAATAGGTGAATAATGAAGAAATTTAATTAACAAAGGGGGAAAAAGGAGAAAAAAAGGAACAGAGGGGGTTGGAGGGGAACTTTAAAAATTTTAAAAATTAAGTAGACCAAATAAACATTAGTAATATAAGAGTAACAGGGTTAGGTTTCGTAGGGTACGGGTAATACCAAGCTCGAAATCTGCTCTTATGATTTCAAGTGCTTTTGGAAGGCTGAAAGGTGCAAAGGAGCTGATTGGTTCTTGTTTCCCTGCGACAAACTTGCAGGTAGTTGTGGGTTCACAAGATTTGGCTGCAAATCATGCGGTAACTCAAATAATAGAGGTCAGTCTTTTTGTCTATGCTTTTGAATATGGTTTGGAGGGGCAGTTATATGTTTCACATGAAACAAAGGAGATCAGCTGAAAGAAGCAGTGTGACTGAAATTAGTATCCCTTTGTATGTGCAGGTTATAGAACATACAGCACGGGATGCACGGCTTGTGGATTTACTAAAACAGTACCATAAGTCTGAAAGGTGTGTTCTTATTCTTCTTCTTCAAAAAAAGAAATCCCACATAACTGTAGGAATGCTTAGGCAGGGAGTGTGGTAGACTTATAGCTACTGCGGCCTCTTTGATCCTTCAACGCAAGAAAGTCAGAATAGCTTTAGAATGAATTTTTATGAACTATTTCAACACGGTAAAGGAAACATTAGCAAATCGCCATGCTAAGCAATTGTGAAACAACTCAGCATCGCACTTGAGGTTGTGAAAGGGAGGACATAATAGATTATGTTACAGGGATTTTTCAAATCTGCAAATTGAAAAAGGTGAGGGCAGAGTTTTTCATTGTACAGCTTCTGCTCCTGATGTCTAAATTCTGTGCGATTGTGTTAATCATATGGTCAGAAATGAACATGAAAATTTCAGTGTTATAGTCTTCGAATTTAAGGTCAGAAATAGATTATGTTACAAGGATCTTTCGAATCTGCAAATTGAAAAAGGTGAGGGAAGATTAAGGGGAAATATCTTTTTGTCCTCTTTTGGTGGTTACATTGACAATCTCTGCTCAAAATATTTGAGTCTGCTCCTCTACTCATAAGTTTGTCACTGTACAGCTTCTGCTCCTGATGTCTAAATTCTGTGCGATTGTGTTAATCATTTGGTCAGAAATGAACATGAAAATTTCAGTGTTATATAGTCTTCGAATTTAAGGTCAGAAATGAAAGGGATAAGTTGTACAAATCCAGGTCTGAACTTGTGCAAGTTCTATATCATCAATAGCTGTACATGAAGAGTAATTTTTTGTTTTATTGTTTTTTCTGACCTAAAAGTGATTTTGTAGGAATCGGGTCCTTGTTTTTGTCTTATATAAAAAGGAGGCGGTGCGTGTCGAGAATATGCTGCAAAAGAAGTGAGTAATTAAGGCTTTGGGAATGTTTCCAAAGGTACATCACGGAAAGCAGAGAATGTGGGTTTTGTTGTGAGCTTGAGCACAATGTTTTACTTGGCTGTTGCAAATATTCTATCATGCTAAATAAAAGACCACCGATTTTGCATACTTTTATTTAAATTTGGTCTACGATGAATGTATCTAGGGTCTTTCTGCTTCATGCAAGCTCTTGGAATTTCCTCTTATGTTATTCTCTAGAGATTGATTAGGGTATGGGCTCGATAATACACAAGATAAAAGATTCAAAACATTGGACCTTCAAACCACATTCCCTCTCAATTGTCTTCGTTGCATAAAATCCATTGAAAAGCTTCAATTCTCTAGCGCATTGTCTTTCTCGAGTAAGAAACATGGATTATCTGTCTTCAATTGACAGTATTACATAATCAGAGTGTAATAAGTGTAATATGAGTGAATTTACATTCTGCTCAAGTCTGTTTTAACTTTGTCAATGCCACATAATCATAGTGTAATTAGTGTAATGAGTGAATTCACATTCTGCTCAAGTCTGTTGTCATTTTGTCAAAAGCGTCCCGCTATCAGGTTTTATTGCTATACATGACTATTGGGAATTGAACCACGGTGAATTTTTTCGATGGACATGCATTTTTCTCTATTTGATGACTTTTAAAAATTGAATGCTGATTTTTTGGTATACTTAAATTATTGCCATTTGATTCCTATGCGATAAGTCAACAATTGTGCATTCTAGATACACGCATGTACATTGCATGACATGAAAATATATTGAACTAGGATAGTGATTTGAGAATTGTGTTAGTTATGTTTGAATGTTGTTCCTTAAAAGCCCCAAAATTTAGTAGGTGGTGCACAATAGCCTTCACACACTTAAAGAAATGTACTAGGAGGTATGGTATAGTTTGGAGTTTGTTTTTTCCTTTTCTCTTCAACAATATATTTGTTTTTAGGCTTTAGCTTTTAAGATAGCATAGAATCCGATGTCTACCTCATCAATTCTAATAAAGCAGTGGGCAATTGTTGTCTTTCATTTGAACGTAATTAGAGACAAAATTGTGGAAAACTTTCTTAGTCTATGCCAGTCTTAATCGTATAATGTATTAAGCCTATTTATTCTATCTCTAAGCATAGGCAATGAATTTTTTTGAGGGCTATCATTGTTTTATAATCGATGGTTCTTAGCATCGATGGCATTGAGATAGTACTTAGATGGTCCAAGGCAATGTCCTGCATAAGATCAAGATGCCACGCTAATTTTTGACGAAGAATAGTTATAGCATTTAGGTCTTCTTTAGTCTTTTGGCAGAAGGAAGTATATGAGCATTAGACTATCTTTGTTGGCGGGTACTTTAGTACCATCAGAAGGTGTAGATGAGGCCATGATGAAGTAGAAGGGAAGACAAAGGGTGTCTCAAGATGTAGGAATGAGAGCTCGTTTAGATCTTAGCAAGTTGTGACTTAAACAGGCCGAATGAGAGAAAAGAAAGAAAGAAAGAAAGATATATCAACGTCTCCAAGAGGCCTTGTGGGCCTATGAGACAAAGTACAAAACCAAAAAGTAGCTCATACAAGCCGCTATGGGCTGACGCAAAGGGCTCACTAAGGCCCTTGCTGAAAGCTTAAGTGCTAAACTAGTGAGCAAATTAGCAGAGTAGCAAAATAGCAAGAGTATCAGGTGCTCAGAGCTAACGCTTCTAGTACACACCCAAGTTGCATATATCTAGGTATCTTGGTGGCCCTCTGATGGGATGTGAGCTCTCATATCTGTGTCTGTCGAGTTGTCTCTCGATGCAGTGGAGGGCGTGGTCTCCTCGATCTCTGCATCCGATGGGCTACGTCAAGGGTGACGCCTCGTCTCTGGTGGGCTCCTCTGAGGAGGGCTGAAATAGACCGGACCTCAATCGTGCGTGCTCTGGTCACTCTCTGTGTAGCATGTGGAGTGTATGCCTTGCGTTTGGCAGTATCGTGGTGGAGACTCTCATTGCTAATCCAATGATGCTCTCATCTCATCAAGCTCCTCTCCCTCAGCCTCCCCGGTAGATGACTCAGATGCATATATAGATATAAATAAATATAAATAAATAAATATATATAAATATATAAATATATACACACACATGTAGAGAGAGAGAGAGAGAGAGAGAGAGAGAGAGAGAGAGAGAGTATTTCAAGTCTTTGTAAGACCAAAGGTTCTATGAGACTAAAAGAAACTTGATACAATGATCTGAGGGGTGGAGCTGTTAGGCGGACATCAACACCCATGATGAATACAAAAAAGAAAAAGTCCATAATCATGATCATAAACAACATCAATACATAGAGAGGAAAGCTCTCCAAGATGAGGCATCAATCCCGAGAAGGAGGCGACATCGTGTGAGGCTGCTATGGTGGCATAAAACCTGTGATGGAACACTGATAGATGCTAGTATGCGTGGCCCGCTGTGGTCTCTTGGCCATGGCCTTGCATTGGTGGCCGCTCATTCCCTAGTGACATGCACCATCGATCCCATCAATGACTGAACTCATGATGTATGAATACCTTTTTGCATGAAATTCTGTATTTCATGCCACAACGTATTCGGATCTTCTACCCTCCTTGTCAATTCAAATGTTACCTCTACTGGTGGGTTATTTCCCGCTTGGGTGGCTTCATATGCATGAAACCATATCCTAGCTTCATCTTGCACACGATATGTAAAAATCCATAGCATGAATGCTGAGTCTTGCCGATTCTTGATTAAACAAGTAATTTCCAACTGTTTCATGAAATTTTCGGTGTCCTCGCCCGGCGTGCCATGAAACAACGGGAAGTCCTGAGTCATGATTTCTAATGATCAATACCAATGATTCCTGTCTTGTGAATTGAAGGTCCAGCCATCCTCCTTGGAGGCACAAGAAACGTGATGAAACCGGCAGAGCTGCTTGGAAATTCCTTTAGCTCGGAACACAGTCATGTTTGCAAACATACCGAGAAGAGATACAATCCCAACACAAGCTTAAATCACCCTAAATTTTGGTGGAGAGATTGGTCCTAACGGGTCAAAAAACGGGCAGAAAATGGGCAAAAAACGGTCATATTCGCAAACCCTAATCAGCCCAAATTCCCCAAAAACGTTCATATTCACAAACCCTAATCAGCCCAAATTCCTAAAACAAGATGAATATCATTCATAAGGCCTGCCCGAGATCGAAAAAGAAGACGAATTGAATGTGCAGCATGGAAAAGGGGGTAGAAAGCTGTGAGAGAGAGAAAGAGGGAGAGAGGGAGAAAGAGGGAGAGAGAGAGAGGATTTGAAGGGAAGAATCGGAAGAAATTAGCAATGAGAGAGGGAGAAAGAGAGAGAGGATTTGAAGCGTTGATGTGGCTCCACGTGGCGCCAATCCCTAATAAAAAAGAGCTTTCTCAAATGCCATCGGCTTTACTTAGGCCTCCATATATGGCAGGCCAAAAATAGTCGACCGTACGAGGTCGTACGGACCGTATAGACCGTTCCGTACGTCAAACGTGGGCAACCTTGTCTATCACACTCCCCATGAGGGAACTATTGATGAAAAACTCTATGTCATGTGTTCTATGTCATGTGAGTAACCTGAGCTGTGCGTGGGCCTGTCTCGAATGAGAGAGGGAGAAAGAAAGAAAGTTAATTAAAGTCTTCGGAAGACAGATGGGCTTCGGAAGACAGATGGGTCTATGAGACCTTGAAAAACCTGGTACAAACGAGCTGTGGTGGTGGAGCTACTAAACGAGCATCCACACCAATGCAAATGCAAAATGTGCAGAATGTCAGTACTAAATCTTAAATACAACAAGAAAGAAAGAAAGTTTATTAGAAGTCTTCGGAAGACCAAAGGGTCTATGAGACTAAAAAGTAACCTGATACAATGATCTGAGTGGTGGTAGGCATTAACACCCATGATGAGTACAAAAAGAAATAATCATGATCATAATGGCTCCAATACATAAGGAGAAAAGCTCCGGCGTCGCCCTGTGAGCTTGCTGTGGTGGCATAAAACCTGTGATTGGACACTAGCGGTTGTCGGCATGCATGGCCCGCCGTGGTCTCTTTGGCAATGGCTTTGTGGTGGCGAACAAGCGCCATTGTCATCTCTGTGGGTCGTGTCTCTAGTATAGTGAGCATGGAGGGGAGGTATCCTAATAAGATTTGTGCCTCAGTCTGTTAGTGACTCTGTCATATCTTTAGCTCGGGTCCTTGCATCTGCCGTCTTTGTAGATCTTGTTGTCGGTCCCATTTGGCTGGAAAAACTTAGTAATCACGCTCTGAGACTGCGTACCCTGATCTCGTCTACGTGTTCGGAGCAATGGCTCCTTGTGTCGGATGACCTCTCGTGAATGAAAGCTGCCAAGCATCTTTGATCTGGGGTTTGGCACGGCTCCAGGACACAGGACCTCGAGCCCAAAATCTAGAGGGTGGGATGAAAAGGGCATTGAATACCTACCTACTAGTCCCCTCCCACTCTTTGAGGAAAGCGAACATAGACAAGGAGGGCAGAGAATTGGAAGTAGCAGTGCCTTCCAAAAAAGTGTCTAGAAGACAAACGGCTAGAGCTGTGGACCTGACTGCATTGAAGGCCTTGGGGAGGAGCGAACAATGCAGGGCCTCGAAAAACGAGAGCAACAATGGAGAATATTCATGTAAGGCAAGGGTTCTATTGAGAGATACACTATGGACTCATTAACCATCCCTGAAGAGGCAATGATAGCGACCTTTGATCTCATAGTACACGGGGCATTTGAAAGTTGAGTGCTCCTCTGACTCGATCTCCGGGTGATCACATAGAGTGTAGATGCAGCCCTCTCTTGGTATGCCCTGTGCTCGACCTCTCTCAATGGGAAAGCGGTGCGATGAGACATGGACCCGTCCGATCGATATCCTCAAGGTGGATCGGTGTGCATCTTGTGGTGGATCAATGAAGCCCTCATTGTGATCCGCAGGTATAGGTCTTTGTAGAAGCTGAGCTTGATTGGAAGCTCCCGGGGTGCTAACCAAGTCCTAAATGTGTGTAGCTGTAGGAGATTCTCTCGGATGATCTGGCTCATCCATGTAGAGGCTGAACGTGGTTGGTGATAACGGACAACCTTGTTTGACCCCGATGGTGCTCAGGATCTCGTTTGTCCACCCGCACCTATTCGGACCTGACGTGAGACTCTCATAAAGTGCCTTGATTGCACAAGTGATCTCCTAGTCATATCCCAACTCCTGTAGACGTTTGATGAGTTGGGCCCTTGGCATTGTGTCAAACGCCTTGCGGAAATCCACAAAACAATATATATATATATATATATATATATATAGAGAGAGAGAGAGAGAGAGAGAGAGAGAGAGAGAGAGAGTTTATTAAAGTCTTCAGAAGACCGATGGGTCTATGAGATTGTGAAAAACCTGATACAATGAGTTGTGGTAGTGGAGCTACTAAACGAGCATTCACACCAATGCATAATGCAAAAAATGCGAAATGGCAGTACTAAATCCTAAGTACAACATAGTCATATCTCGACTGTATATATCAATGAATCTCAGCATCATCGTCGACATCATCATAACCATCATCATCATCATCATCATCATTAGCAGCAAGACATCAGGATGGATGAGGCTGAGGAAGTGGAGGCATGAAGTCAGCAATAGAGCGCTATTGCCTCCCGAAGGGAGCAGTCCTGGTACGTCTCTTGGTCGTAGCTATGCGTTTAACCAGGGCCACTGTGACTCCCGTCGGTTGGGCTCTGACGCTAAACAAGGAGGGGATGTCCCCAAGTATGATCTGTGAGTCAACCTTCTGTCTGAGTTGTCAGGTCACAGGCTGGTCATGGTCATGTCGAGGTCTCGCCTCGTGGGGGTCTATGTGATCTGGCTGAAAGAACTCTGTGATAGAGCTCTGAGAAGTATCAGTCGAGGGAGAAGTCTGCTCCTGTCTCTGTGCTCGGAGTATCCTAGCGCGGTGTCTGAGCACCTCATGAATGAAACCAGCCAAACATCGCTGGTTTGGGTAGGAGAGGAAACGGGCCAAAACCCCATAACTATCTCTGAAGAGGCAGTAGAAACGCCCTCGGATCTCATAGTAACCAGGACATCTGAATATGAAATGCTCCGAGAGAGAGAGAGAGAGAGAGAGAGAGAGAGAGAGAGAGAGAGAGAGAGAGTCCTTGCTGATGTGCTTAAGTGCTTGTAACTGCTGCAAGCTTGAAGGTGCTCTTTTGGCTTTTACGTCTTCACTAGAAGTGTCCCACTTTTGGATTATGAAACTAACTGATATTGTGCTGCCTTTCGCACATCATGATTCCATCTTGGAGGTGGTTTTGATCTTTTTCAACAATGAAGGGGTTAAACTCCTTGCTATAGAAGGCCATTTCCTCTTTCAGTTTATAAGATATTCTAGCTTGATTACACCATGAGAAGTACTCTCTCTTTCAAAACATCCAAATTCCACAATCAACGCCAAGGAGGGAGAAAGCAACCTTCACAAGGCTTAGGAAACAATTTCACGGCATGAGTCTGCCAACCATTTGAACGGAAACCACATTTATGCTTCTTGAAGAAGCAAAATGAAGCAAGGGAGAAGGAAATGGAAGTCCAAACTCATACTCTCAAAGAATAAAACCTAAAAGTTTGGGATTGCTCTTGAAATTAGAATCCCAAGGGCATGACAAGAGTCTGTAATCCTAGCAAAACTAAAATCGTTATCACTTATACCTAGGTTGCAGCACCTATGTTTTCCACTACATAAACTAAAATTGGGATCAGCTGAACATTTCGTAGCTTCACCTCTTTCCAAAATTTGAAATGTGAAAGGAAATACCTAAGAGAAGTGCCAAACTTAATACTCTGAAAAATATGAGCTAGGAATTAGGGACTCCTTGAAATTAGAATCCCAATGGCATGGGAGAGTGTGTAATCCTCAGGGAGCTAAGATCACAGCATGATGTTGCATGGAAGCTGGTTGCCCACTACTCCATACCCAAGATTTGATCCCGGCCACAACTAAGAAATAGGACATCAAGGCAAGCCACAAATCAATCCCCTAGTACCAAACAGGACCTTATTTTTTTTTTGCACTTAAAAGTGTCTCTCATATAATGTGTGCAGGTTGGTTGTGATTCACGAAATTGATGAAGCCACAATGGCAGTTGCTTGTAAATGCACTAAGAAATCAAGAGAGAAGCTTAAGCTCACTTTTACAACTCAAGGCTATCTACCCTGTGCTTTTCTCACACTATAAAGAAATAAGAAGCCTTAGATTCAAGAACTTCTCACAAATGGTCTTCCTAACCTTGAAAAGGCCCTTGTACTAGCAATAAAGGAGCTGGTGCAATAGAACATGATGGATGAAATGTTTCAATGAACTTCTCACAAACGGTCTTCCTCACAGGTTTCAATGAAATGTTTGCTGATCCCAAGTTTAGGTTGTTGAGAAGGTTGAATATAAGGGTGCTTTTAACTTAGCTGTAAGTGATGTCCTAAGGGGCTTCTTAGGAGGTTGAAATGAAATATTCTTTTGAATAAATTGAACAGATTGAACGTCTCTTTCTTTAGTTGGCTGTGTTTTTTACTGGCTTCTCAGTCTGATACCATATTTTCCTGAATTGGCGACCTCCATTTCCAGATTGTTCTTGGTTTATAGGTTAAGTCCCTCATATATTCATTGCTGTCTGGGTGTGAAGTCTTTTAAATCATTATTTTTGTGCTATTCAGAAGGCTATAAAACAGCAATGTACTAACATGTGTGATTATGCAGAGGGTGGAAGGTTTGCGCTGTCCATGGAGACAAGGGGCAATTTGATCGCACTAAAGCAGTGACATCATTCAAAGATGGAAGCTGCCCTCTTCTGGTAGTTTCTTTATTCCAGCTTTAAATTAGACCCAAGCCTTAAAAAATAATATTAGTGCATGATTCAGGGTGAAACAGTAAATGTTGCAGTTTTTTTCTTTGACATGACTTTAAATATTTACTGGTTACTTGCCATAAATTTTTAGATACAATACGCTCTGAAATGTCTTTTGTGGCTGTAGATCGCTACAGATGTAGCAGCAAGAGGCCTGGATATTCCGGATGTAGAATATGTAATCAACTACAGTTTCCCCTTGACCACAGAGGATTATGTGCACCGTATTGGACGGACAGGTCGTGCAGGAAAGAGTGGAATTGCACATACTTTCTTCACTCAGGCAGACAAGGTCTTGAAGCTAACAATTTCTTACTCAATGTTCTAGTGTTTGAGGGATACATACTGCATGATTCTAATTATTTCAGATTTGGGACATAAAGATCCCGGGAAAACAAGCACGAAGATAAGCCCCTAGTTGAGGAAGAAAATCACGCATGATCGCGCATGCTCATTTTTTTTTGGATGAAACCTATTTGTCATTACATTATAAAGATTAGTCCCCAAGAAAGGGCCATGTAGCTACAATGTCAAAAGATCTCATTATATAACAAAAAAGTAGGATAATCAAGATCCCGCACATGCAGGCAGTCAAAGAAGGATTCCAAAGAGAAGCCATGTCAACCATCTCATAAGACCCATGTGCCCATGTGTCTCTACCCCCACTCACCATTTTCCCACTCTAGTGAATGTTACAAAACAGGATTCTTAACAAAAATGAGCACATATTTATGGTTAGGCTCTAAGGTGATTGATTTACAAGACCATCCGGATTCCCAAATGAGGATGTGATGTTTTTCTTCATTTCTGATCACAGGCCAGGGCTGGAGAGCTTGTGAATGTGTTAAAGGAAGCAGGACAGACTGTGCCCCATGAGCTTTCAAAGTTTGGAACCTCAGTTAAAAAGAAGGTATTTGTTTAATCAGTGTTTGTAGAACATATGCAACTTGCCTCTTTTTGTTTATCCTCAGTTAAAAAGAAGGTATTTGTTTAATCAGTGTTTGTAGAACATCTGCAGCTTGCCTCTTTTTGTTTGTGGAAGCGTTAGAACTTAGTTTACTTTATTTACAAATGATTTCACTTTTTTATCTAATGTATTTTGAACTTGTGAAAGGGACAAACGACCCTCAGCTTTAAGGGGTGACAATTGGCTAACGGGCCACATGAGTTTATCTCATATACAAGTGGGCTGTCGAAGTGAGAAGGTTTATAATGCTTTCTATGGGGAGGGGCCTCATATATTACTTGGGGAATAAGGAACTCCGAGGGTGGCTAGGAGGAGGCTTGGGACCGTAACACTTTTCCCCTTATGATTAGATAGGTGTCCATAAAACTTCGACAAGGTAAAGCATAAGCATTTTGTCTGTAGCATGGTTCCCCTTTCAGACAATCTGATGAAGTTTCCTTGACTCAGAGGATACCTTTCCTAAACAATATCATGTACAAGCTCACATATTCAAAGCATTGTAAGACTTTTGTTAGTAATTCATTCCTAAGTCCCAAGTGGATTGGGATGGCTGCACTTCATTGAACTTGGAATTTGTCTTTCACAGGTTTAGTGAAAAACTTTTGGCATTTTTCACCTGAATCTACAAGGCATAGCCATGATTGCTATGAGGTTTTTCGAAGTATCACAATTTCTTGTTCCGAGCATTGATTGATTTCTCCACACTTTGAGATAAATATCAGGGAGGATCTATGCGATTATTTAAGTTGTCTGTTGTATCATAGTTGTACAAGTCTCTAGGTGTGTAGCATACAAGGCTTGTTAGGTGTGAGCTTTGGAAGATTTCTTTTTCAGAATTTTTGTAAACTACTCGGTGCTTTCTATCAATTCAGACAACGGATTTTGCAGAGGCATTTGAATGAGATGATTGCGAGTTGCCAAACACATATACTTGAACTTAAGAGTTTGCAATTAAGCTGGAATTAAGACTTATACAGCTTAAACACAAAGTGACATAATTGGAAAATGCAATATGATTGAGGGGCCAAGACGGCCCCCCCCCCTTATCCAGGCTCACTTTATTCTTGAAAATGGAGATACAAGACCAAGGTGCAATGCACCTTCCAAACTGATGAACTCAGTGAAAACCTAGGACCTAGATACAAGACTCAAGAGCATATGTACAAGGTAGACAACAAAAAGGAGGACTCCAAGCTCAAGTTTCAGCTCTTGGCTTGCCCAATCCACAAGGAAGAAGCCTGCAACAATCACCACTTACATCCAACATTAGAGACAAACACTAGTTTCTAGAAAGATAGTAGAAACAACATGAAATAGTGCTGTAAATGAGATAAACTTGACAATACAGGCTCCCTTCGTGACTTGACCCTTTTGTAGATGAAGTCCTTGATGCCTCTGAAGCTACCTTGGGTGAGGAGAGTGTGGAAATGGGGCTGGAATGAGAACAGCTTAGAAAAACAGGCTGTAGGCTAGAGAGAGAAAGCTTTTATGGAGTGATAGCTGTAGAGAGAGAGTACCAATGCTGATCCCAAGGGAGGAGATGTAAGAGAGGAGCTGCTGCTGTTCCAGAGGTGCACAGAAAGGCATATTTCTGCAAGGGAAATGGGCTGGAACAGTAGAGAGAGAAATTCTGCAGTAGAGAGAGAAAGACTGCAGCAGGAGAGAAAAAGCGGCTGTGGCTGCTCCAGGCTAGGTGAAGGAGAGAGGATGCTGCTGCTGTTCCAGAAGAGCTGAGAGGGGGCAGATTTTTGGAGAGGAGGGGCTGGAATTGTAGAGAGAGAATGTGCTGTTGTAGAGAGAGAAAGTGCTGCTGAGGTGAGAGAATGGCCTGGGGAGAAGCTGGCTGCACCCAAGCAGCTGGAGAGGTTCTGCTGCATCATCCAAAAGGAGGGAGAAGAAAAGTGACGAAATTTTCATGTGTGGAATGAAGGGGAGAGGCCTTCTTTTATAGGCTCAGCCCCCCCCCTAGGCCTAGAGTGGAAGGTGGACACTTGTCCCAGATTTTTAGTGGGCTGCAGTCCCAAAGAGGACAGCCCACCACCTGCCCCAAATCTACCAGATTTGGGGCCAAACACTTGGCCTGCATGCCCTGCCACTTGCCATGCATGCTGCCACATGTGTGGGACAGGTGGACTGACCTGCCAGCTCAGATTCCATGTGGCAGTCTGCCACGTGTCAGCTGCCACGTCACTCCCAAAAACCCTAAAATTTTAAAGTTGTCAGAATTTAATTCTGATCGCACCCACGGGTTCCTAACAGCTTAGACTATCTTTTGACGTACTCTAAGGTCATAATTGAGCCATACTGAGCTCATTTGTTTGTCGTCTTATCTTGTATCTCCATTACTCTTGGCATGCTGCCAGGCCCACACCCAAAGCTCAGGGAACATTATCTTGAATGGTTCCTAGGTCGGTATGCAATCTGTGCATTTGATTGGTCCCATGTTTGGGTACTCAGGTGGGGTGTGGTTTCTAGATGTCCCTCTCAAAGAGAGGCCATCACTCTTGTGGGTCACTAATGCCCATAACCCCAAGCAAGGGGGTCCACCCTCAAATGCTAGACCTAGTCCCCATTGTCCGTAACTGAACAGAAGGAAAACATAATAAGCATACTATTGAAAAACAAAAAGAAATAGTACCAAGCAAGTGGATACATGTTGAAGCAGGATGACATTCCCTCCGTCTTTCATTCGGTTGTCCGCAACTGAAATGCTTCCTCATAAGCATCCAGGATTTCAGGACACTCCTGAAATGTAGCTCTGTCCACCCATTGGGCATCGGTGGATGGGAGCCCTCTGAACTTCAAAAGGTACATTTTGCGAGTCGTGCCTCGACGTCCCGTAGTGAAGTTATGCAAAATAATTTGCTCGGGGATCAACAAGATCTCAGTGTCCTCTACTTCAGGTGCATCGTCCAGTGTGGGCTCTTGAGGTGGTTCCCCAATGAAGGGTTTCACCAAGCTTACGTGGAAGACATTGTGGATCTTCCAATGCTCTGGAAGTCTCAATCGGACTGAGACATCATTTATTACCTGCAACACCTGAAAAGGACCATAATATCGAAAGGATAGCTTGAAGTAGATGCGCTTTTTGCCCACTTTGGTTTTTAATCGGGCTTTCTCAAATTTCAATAAGACCCATTGGCCTTCTTTCACTGCACACGCCCTCCGTCTTTTATTTGCAGCTGCTCTTTGTTTCTCCTGTGCCTTTTGAATGGCTGCTCGAACTATGGCATAAGCAGAGTCATAATCCTCCACGAATTGATCAGCGGCAAAGATTCTCTTTTGTTTGCATGAGTGGAGTTGGTAAAGATCTACCATATACAATTTCGAAAGGAGCTTTTCCAGTGTTGACCATAGCTGCCCACCAGAGTGAAGCACGGTCTTGCATGTGTAGGACGGCAAACCGGATCTTCGCCTTGTCTTCGTAGTTGTCCCCCTCAAAGAAATACTCGAGGTCTCGGATCCAGGCCAGCAAGACCTCGGGCTTGTCCTCTCCCTTGTACTTGGTAAACTTGAAGAGCTTATCTCCAAGAGGTACCTTATGCTTTGCATACCTTTGTCTCCGTGGACGTCTCGAAGGAGATGGACTCCGATGACGCCGTCTACCTCGAGGAGGGGAAGAAGAGGATGATCTTCCCTCCTTGTTGGAGTTGGTGTTGTCCGCACGGCTTCTTCCTTGGGATTGGGGCCCTATGTCATGAATTTCTGCTTGGTTGCTTTCCAACACTTGAACCTGTTGAGCAATGTTTGCCAAGAGAGCACTCAACTCATGCAGGTTAGGAGGAGGGTCAGGTCCATTGGCTGCCATGATGACAAGATGACTCAATGAAGGAGAGACTCAACAAGAGAAAGCACAGAGTACAGGACCACTGCCTAAGCTCTGATACCAATGTAAACTACTCGGTGCTTTCTATCAATTCAGACAACGGATTTTGCAGAGGCATCTGAATGAGATGATTGCGAGTTGCCAAACACATATACTTGAACTTAAGAGTTTGCAATTAAGCTGGAATTAAGACTTATACAGCTTAAACACAAAGTGACATAATTGGAAAATGCAATATGATTGAGGGGCCAAGACGGCCCCCCCCCCTTATCCAGGCTCACTTTATTCTTGAAAATGGAGATACAAGACCAAGGTGCAATGCACCTTCCAAACTGATGAACTCAGTGAAAACCTAGGACCTAGATACAAGACTCAAGAGCATATGTACAAGGTAGACAACAAAAAGGAGGACTCCAAGCTCAAGTTTCAGCTCTTGGCTTGCCCAATCCACAAGGAAGAAGCCTGCAACAATCACCACTTACATCCAACATTAGAGACAAACACTAGTTTCTAGAAAGATAGTAGAAACAACATGAAATAGTGCTGTAAATGAGATAAACTTGACAATACAGGCTCCCTTCGTGACTTGACCCTTTTGTAGATGAAGTCCTTGATGCCTCTGAAGCTACCTTGGGTGAGGAGAGTGTGGAAATGGGGCTGGAATGAGAACAGCTTAGAAAAACAGGCTGTAGGCTAGAGAGAGAAAGCTTTTATGGAGTGATAGCTGTAGAGAGAGAGTACCAATGCTGATCCCAAGGGAGGAGATGTAAGAGAGGAGCTGCTGCTGTTCCAGAGGTGCACAGAAAGGCATATTTCTGCAAGGGAAATGGGCTGGAACAGTAGAGAGAGAAATTCTGCAGTAGAGAGAGAAAGACTGCAGCAGGAGAGAGAAAGGGGCTGTGGCTGCTCCAGGCTAGGTGAAGGAGAGAGGATTCTGCTGCTGTTCCAGAAGAGCTGAGAGGGGGCAGATTTCTGGAGAGGAGGGGCTGGAACTGTAGAGAGAGAATGTGCTGTTGTAGAGAGAGAAAGTGCTGCTGAGGTGAGAGAATGGCCTGAGGAGAAGCTGGCTGCACCCAAGGAGCTGGAGAGGTTCTGTTGCATCATCCAAAAGGAGGGAGAAGAAAAGTGACGAAATTTTCATGTGTGGAATGAAGGGGAGAGGCCTTCTTTTATAGGCTCAGCCCCCCCCCTAGGCCTAGAGTGGAAGGTGGACACTTGTCCCAGATTTTTGGTGGGCTGCAGTCCCAAAGAGGACAGCCCACCACCTGCCCCAAATCTACCAGATTTGGGGCCAAACACTTGGCCTGCATGCCCTGCCACTTGCCATGCATGCTGCCACATGTGTGGGACAGGTGGACTGACCTGCCAGCTCAGATTCCATGTGGCAGTCTGCCACGTGTCAGCTGCCACGTCACTCCCAAAAACCCTAAAATTTTAAAGTTGTCAGAATTTAATTCTGATCGCACCCACGGGTTCCTAACAGCTTAGACTATCTTTTGACGTACTCTAAGGTCATAATTGAGCCATACTGAGGTCATTTGTTTGTCGTCTTATCTTGTATCTCCATTACTCCTGGCATGCTGCCAGGCCCACACCCAAAGCTCAGGGAACATTATCTTGAATGGTTCCTAGGTCGGTATGCAATCTGTGCATTTGATTGGTCCCATGTTTGGGTACTCAGGTGGGGTGTGGTTTCTAGATGTCCCTCTCAAAGAGAGGCCATCACTCTTGTGGGTCACTAATGCCCATAACCCCAAGCAAGGGGGTCCACCCTCAAATGCTAGACCTAGTCCCCATTGTCCGTAACTGAACAGAAGGAAAACATAATAAGCATACTATTGAAAAACAAAAAGAAATAGTACCAAGCAAGTGGATACATGTTGAAGCAGGATGACATTCCCTCCGTCTTTCATTCGGTTGTCCGCAACTGAAATGCTTCCTCATAAGCATCCAGGATTTCAGGACACTCCTGAAATGTAGCATGAGAGGGTGCAAGGAGTTGTGGGAGGGGGATGACTAAGGGCTGAGAGACAAGTGGCTGACAGAGTTGTGAGAGAGGCAAGACTTGAGATCTCCAGCAGAGCGGAGGGTGGAAGGAATACTCCAGTTTCAAGGAAAAACCCACCAGAGGTACAAAAAACCGCAACACCCAGAAAGCAATAAGCAAAAAAAAAAAGTTCTTATTTAAAGAGAGAGGGAAAACATAAGAGTGCACCCTTTGATTTGAAGTGTTCCAAAACGCCTTGTACGCTTTGAATCACACTTAAGGTGCGCGCACTGGGATCAACCATATATACTGTCAGCTGGGTGCATCCTTTCTCCCAAAGGTAGAATTATTGCAGACTTTGGTCTTGAAGGATTTAGTAGATGAAATATTCGGTGGGTAGCCATGCCAATCATCGTGTCACATATTACAAGTTTGGAGATAAAATCTCTAAGCTTCTTCTCCCAAGATCATTCTTCCCCTTTGACTTTTAGAGTTTCCCTTAGAACAAAATCCTGATATTTGGGTCAGACTGTTTTCATAAGTTACACCATGTATCTTCTTTATTGTGGAGATTGGGGATCCTATCGCACCTCAACCTTGGTGGGTTCCAGCCTGTCTCACTGGTAAAGACTGAGAGTTGTTGGATGTTTAAGGAAGTACAGACAAGGGAAAATGTATGCTGATGTGCATGATGGGGATCGAACCTTGGCTAAAGGCTTGATTGTGGTGGCTCTCAGTTCAAGACTTGATTCAGCTAAACCATCAAAGAAAGTTTAGAAATGCAGGTCAACCCAAAATAAAGGTAAAAGCCATTATTGCAGGAAGATGCAAGGAATGATGGGACCTGCTAGAGCTGAAGAATTGCAGCTCATGCACAATGATGTGTGCGTCTTATGAGGACACCATGTTTTGGTCATCATTTGTATTTTGTTGCCTTCATAGAATGATTTTTTGAGCTCCTCATGGGTATATGCCTTAGAAGAAAACTAGATGTCTCTCAGTGCTTTAAGGAGTTTGTGGCTATGGCTGAAAATGAGTCTAGGTGCAAAGTGTAGACATTGAGGAGAGATAGGGGGGGAATTATGTCAAATGCTTTCAGAGATTTCTTGAGGGAGAGAGGGATTATGTATCAATGTATAGCCCCATATACACCTTACGAAAATGGTGTTGCTGAGATGAAAAATAGGTCTTTGATGGAAATAGACAAATGCATGATCAAAGGGAGAAGGTTGCCACACAGATTTTGGATGGAGACAACAGTGCATGTAGCACAAATTAAGAACAGACGCCCAATCAAGGCCTTGAAAATTGTGACTCAGGTGAGATGATACCATGTCCAACCACAAGGAATTTGAACCTGAAATGCAAGTTTCTCCCCTAGTGCCCAAAGCAGGAGACCAAAAGTTATGACGGCGGTAAGCTCTGCCCTCACTGCTGTAGACAGCAAAAATTCACTTATCATCTAGAGACTAGCCTGCTTCTCAACTGACTAGCATATATGCATAGGCTCTATAGCCAAACAGCCTAAGGTAGTCCACCCTAGGTACAAATGTCACAATTTCAATTATAACATCAACCATACATAGGTCCATGTGCACACATGATAAACGAGAAATAAAGGAAGAGAGTACACGACAACCGATTGGGTGTGAATAAGGTGCACCCCCCAACTGGCAAGCCAGCTGTATTTATCGATTGATGCTTAGTGCAATCAAAACTTTGGCCAAAACCTTTTTGATGACTTTAGACTTCCGGACTTCTGAGACTAGACTCAATGACAAGAACATCTTTGATCAGCCCAAGAAAAGAAGCCCTGGCAACCCTTGAATGAAGTAAAGTACAAGAAAGAGATGAGGGGTTTTGTCTAAGTGAGAAAACCCTATCTAATCACTAACCAGAGTTAGGGATTACACTGTGGTTAGGGGGAAAAACCTCTAAGAGGGAAAAGTGCTCCTAACCCACTTATTACATTACATTGGTTACTGCCTAGAATATGATAATAATTCAAACACCCCCCTGCATTGCCAATGTGGTGTACAAGGTAGTGATCAATCACCAAAAGGAGGTAAGTTTAGGGCACTGTGAAATTCCTCAAAGTTCTCACGTGGAAGTGCTTTGGTGAAGATGTCTGCAACATTGTCATGTGTTGACACATAGATCATACTGATCTCCCCTGCATGCAACTTCTCTCTGACATAATGATAATGAACCTCAATGTGCTTCGTGTGAGCATGAAACACATGATTCTTTGCCACTGCTATAGCACTCTGACTATCATTGAGAATTGGAGAAGGACCCTCCAATAAGAGACGAAGATCAGCGAACAAACGTCGCACCCATACACACTCAACTGTTGCTGTGAAAGCTGCCCTGTACTCAGCTTCACATGAGGAAGTAGTCACTGTAGATTGCTTCTTGCTCAGCTAAGAAATGCAAGCTTTGCGCAAAAAGAAACAATTACCACTAGTGGAGTGCATGGTATCATAGTCTCCAGCCCAATTTGAATCATTGTAAGCATGCATCTGCAAGTCACCCCCCCTGGGGAACATCAAGCCAAAAGACTACGTGCCTTGCAAATAACGGAAGATGCGTTTTACAGCCTGCCAATGTGTTGTCTTTGGGTTGTACATATATCTGCTCACCTGAGATATTGCATACTGAATATCGGGCCGTGTATTGCACAAGTAGATGAGGCATCCAACAGCCTAGCTGTAAAGTGTGAGATCCATTGATTCACTTGCATCATACATAGTAAGCTTCAGCCCCGGCTCCATGGGAGTGGCTATAGGCTTACAATCATGCATGTTGAACCTATTCAAGAGCTTCTGCACATGCTTGGATTGAGACATAACGATGCCACGCTTGTCTTGTATAAATTGGCTCCCCAAATAAAAATTTAACATGCCTAAATCTGTTATGTCAAATTCAGCTTTCAACTCAACTTTGAAATTTGCAATTATATCCTCATTGGACCCTGTGAGCAGCATGTCATCTACCTAAAGAATGATAACCAAAATATCCCCCCCATCCTTCTTGATGTAAAGGGTGCTTTCCGTGGGACTATTATGTAACCCCTTGCTTGCCAGGAATGCATCAATCTTGGCATACCATGCACGTGGGGCTTGTTTCAGCCCATATAAAGCTTTGTTAAGCTTGCAAAGCTGAAGTGCATTGCTAGAAAGTTCAAATCCAGTAGGTTGTTTGACATAAACCTCTTCCTGCAAGTCCCTATTAAGGAAAGCTGTTTTTATGTCGAACTGATGGACATTCCAAACAAAATTTGCAGCCATTTCAATAATTGACCGTATGGTGGTCATTCGGGATGTAGGAGCAAAAGTCTCCTCATAATCTATGCCTTTCTTCTGTGCATAGCCTTTGGCAACCAGCCTTGCCTTGTACCTATCAATGGACCCATCTGGCTTCCTTTTCACCTTGAAAACCCACTTGGTACCAATGGCATGCTTACCTAGTGGCAAATCCACAACATCCCAAGTCTGATTTTTCTCAATGGACTGTAACTCATTGTGCATGGCATACATCCAATGCACATTATCCTTTGCTTCTTCAAAAGAGTCAGGCTCCTCTTCATCAAGAAGAGTCCTTGCATAAGCTGTCTCAACTAAAAGAGCCCCCCCCTGCGTGCAATGGGGCAATGGGGCCTCCAGCCTACTCTCTCTGAGAGTCTGTAGCAACCAATTCGGAACTGTTTTGGCTGCATGTATCTCTTGAATTTCTTGCTTGACAACTTCATCCACACCCTGTGGAGGTACAAAATCAACCTGTGGTTAAATCGGGGCATGTGGATCAGGGGGAGGTTGCTGTAAATTCTGATTTTCAGCATGAACCTCAGCCAGGGAACCAAATGCTATTGGAAGCATCCCCTCAAAAACATCATCTGAAGAAGTTGGAATCTGAAATTCAGCATGTGTATGTGCTGAATTTTCAGAGAAAATAACATCTCTACTCACAAAAATCTTGCGTGAAGCAGGATTGTAGAGACGATAGCCTTTGCTTTGTGAACTATACCCCACAAAAATGCATTAAGTGCCTTATTTGACAATATGCCATACCTCATAGGGAGTGATTATCTTTAAAGCCTTTGTGGGAGCCCGATTCAAAACATAGTTGGCACAGATGAGGCCTTCAAGCCAAAACCTGTGAGGCAACTTTTTACTGGTAAGCATGCATCTATCCATTTTCATAAGAGTGCGATTCTTGCGCTCAGATTTGCCATTGTGTTGAGGTGTAAGCCTCACTGTAAGCTGATGTGTAATGCCTTTCTCCTTCAGAAATGCCTCAAACTCATGAGACATGTACTCCCCCCCTCTATCTTTGTGAAGTGTCTGTACCTTGAGTCCTATCTCATTCTCAACCATAGCCACAAAGTGTTTGAAATGCATAAACACTTCTGATTTTGCCTTAAGACCATAGACCCAAGTGTAGTTGGTGAAGTCATCTATGAATGTAACATGATAAAGATAACCCTCAAAAGCAAGTGTCCTCATGGGACCGCAGACATCACTGTGAATAAACTGTAATTTACGTGTAGCTTTCACTGCGCCATCCTTCTTGAAAGAAAATCTATGCATCTTGCCAAGGAGGCAACCCTCAAATGCATGAGGAGGAGGTGACTCCAACGGAGGCAATGCATCAACCATAGCATGCTTCTAAAGTGTCATTAAGCTGCCATAGCTCATGTGCCCATACCTGGCATGCCATAACTTTGCATTCTGCATCGCAGCAGTGGGAGTGCTCACTGATAATGCAAGATCGTATCTTTTCTCATATAAATCAAGCTAAAAAAGACCCCGATACAAAGTGCCAGACAACATCAAAGCATAGTCATTCTCTTTGTCTTTGACTACACACTTAGCATCATGAATTACAACCTGAAATCCTCCTCTATTAAGAGAGGACACTGAAAGCAAATCCTTCTTTATGCCTGGCACATAGAGAACATATGAAATTCTGAAATCTGTGCTATCAGTGGATGTGAGAATAATGTCCCCTACTCCACACACTGAATAAGAAGAATTATTTCAACAAGTCACCTTCTTTTCAGTAGGTGGAGGATGCAGAGATGCAAACAGGCTCTTCTTAGAAGTGATGTGCTTTGAAGCACCACTGTTAAAATACCAAGTATTCAGTGTCTCATTGACACTGAAAGAGCATGCATCCTTTGAAGGATCATAACTGCAAGTCAAGAAAGCATAGGGATCATCATCATTAGTGGCTGTAGCATCTAAACTACCCACTGAAAAATCTGAAGTGCAAGACAGAAAGGCATAGTGCTCTTCCACAAAGTTGGCTGTAACATATCCCCCATCATGTGAATGAGGAGCTGATGCATCTGACACATCCATACCCGAATCCCTTTTCTTCTCTTTAGCTATGCGCTTCTTGCATTCTCCAATATAATGAGCTGGCTTCTTGCAGTAGTGGCAAATGCCCTTCTTTTTCTGCTTATCTGCATCACCCTTAGCCTTATAAGAGGGCTGTCCTGAATCAGTTTTATGCTGATGTGTGGGTTGATTGGCATGTTGCTTTTGCTGCCCTTTTCCTTTGGGCTTAAACTTGGAAAGCATGGCATGCTCGCGAGCTTGGGTTGCCATATTTCTTCGTGTTTGCTCCTCCTACAACAAAAGTCCTACCAACTTGTGAAAGGAGAGAGGATTGCTGCCCCCCCTCAATGACAAATTCAGCGAGGTGTGGAAACCAAGATAGGATTCAGGAAGAGAATTCAGAGTGGTGGTAATCATCTCTAAATCCGGAATGACTTCATCAATATTCAGCAGTTGCTCCCTCAAATCTTGAAGCTTTGTGAGGTGAGTATTCATGGAATCTTGCTTATCCATATGCGTATGAGAAAGCTCTCGCTTTAGAAAGGAAACTCTGGCATCATTTCTTGCTGCAAACATACTCTCTAATATCTCCCAAGCTGCCTTTGATGTCTTGCATGACCGAATGTGAGGTATAATGAACCTCTTGAGAGAGAGAGAAATCACTGATAGAGCTTGTGCATCTCTAGAATCCCATCTTTTATGCTCTGCTGTGGGAGCTCCTGGAGCGGCAGCTCCAACTACTTGTGCTGCATTTTGACCTCTACCCTTGCCTCCAGCTGTAGGAGTGACAGGTGTGGCCACTATATTTGGTCTTGCTTCATCTCCATTGACCTAATCCCAAAGATGTCTGCCAACCAAGATGTTGCGAACCATAAAACTCCACAAGGAGTAGTTGGTGCCATCCAACTTATTCTCGTGTGTGAGGACTCCGAACACCTCATTGGGGTTGTTTTGAGCCATTTTTGCCAGATAAAATAAAAAATATAGCAAATTGAATAAGTAAAACCCCTTCCTGGGATGCAAAATGCACAAGTAAAATCTGCCAGAGAAAATCTGCCCACAGTGACAAATACTGTCACAGCCTATCAAAGGCTCAAAATGCACCACAATGCTCTGCCGAATGCTCAAAAATCTGCAAATAGAATCTGCAAAAAGTCTGCAAATTGACTCGTATTGAGTCCAGAACTGCTTGCAAACTTTCAAAATGCTCTTTTACCTGCAAAATTGCGACCCAAATGCAAAAGCTCCAATTTCTTGTGGGAAATTGCATACAAAAGAGGACAAAAGGTCTGAAAGCCCCAAATGTTGCACAATTTGCACTCTGCCTGCATCCAGTGTAATTGCAAAAGCCCCAAATTTGTTCAACACCTGCAAACCAATTGCAATGTCTGCCCAAAAATTCAAAATGCCCCAAATTTTATAGCCAAAAAATGGCTCAAATGCACAAATGCGTGACAAAAGCGCCTTTCAAAATGCCCCTGCAAAAGAAAGCTGCTCAAGGTACTAATGCCTCCAAGTTGTACGGACTGACAGTACAGAACTGTCAGTATGGTGAAGTACAGCTGTACGGGCAGTACCGCCTGTACAGATGGAATCCGTACACTTGTACAGAAAATTACTGCCTTGAAGTACGGATGAGCTGTTAGCTGTTGTACGGCGGCCTGTACAGGATGCAGGTACATTGACAGTACAAACGACGTCCAGGTATGGATTGTATGGCGCTCCAACAGAAGTTGTATGGAATGCGGACGGCGTTGTACGGAATGGTGGTGCAAGAGTTGTACAGGCGTAGTACGATGGATTAGTACGGACTGTCAGTCCGTATGTCGTACGGACGTCGAAGTGTACAGACGAATGCTGCACCAGAACTTGTATGGGGTGGGGGCGCAGGCTGGTACGGGGCATGCAGTACGGATCCGTACAATCATACGGACTGTACGGATAGAAGGTTGTGGGCTGGAGTTATACGGACGGGAGCTTAGTGCAGGGAGCAGAGAGCAAGTACGGAAGCAAGGAGCAGGTTCGGCAAGGAGAGCTGCTCTGATACCAAATGTGAGAAAACAATGAGAGAGCAAGAGTGAGCAAGAGAGAGTGAGCTGGTTTTGTCTAAGGTGACAAAACCCTATCTAATCACTAACCGTAGTTAGGGATTAGACTATGGTTAGGGGGAAAAGGGAAAAGTGCCCCTAACCCAACTATTACATTACATTGGCCACTGCCTAGAATATGATAATAATTCTAACACATTCACGATGAGGACACTTCATATTGGGGGCTGATTTTGGTTTCACATGGATTATCTTTGTCAAGTGCTTGGGCTGCTAGGTTGGTGTGGGGATCTCTCCTTCGCAGCAATTTGGTCTTGCGCTGGAGAGTCTAAGGAGAAAACTCCTATTTTGAAGTTTAATCAAACTTGGCCTCGCTTCGATGGTGGTGGTTGTTAAGTGGGTGCTGCTTGCCAGAGCATGGTCTATTTGCTCATCAGTGCCACTCTAGGGATTGCATCACTCGGCTTAAAAGGCCTTGCGTAACTCGACTGAAAAGGCCTATAAGGAATTTTTAATGGAGTGGTCTAGATGGTTCGACAGAGACTATAACTCTGCGGAACTGAAAACTTGCTGATATTCTATAATTCACACTTGCTATGGCCAATTCGATTTGTTAGTGTACACTCTAGTTGAAACTGAAATTCAGGCGATGGAAGAGAAATGGCTTGAAAGGTAGAAAAAGCACTCGAATGAGAGAGAGAGAGAGAGAGAGAGAGAGAGAGAGAGAGATGTATTAACGTCTGCAAGAGGCCTCGCGGGCCTATGAGACAAAGTGCAAAACCAAAAGGTAACTCATACAAGACAATGAGGGCTGCAGCAAAGGGTTCACTAAGACCCTTGCTGAAAACTGAAAGCTAAAGTGCTAAACTAGTGAACAAAATACTAGAGTAGCAAAATAACAGAAGAGTGTCAGGTGCTCAGGGCTAGCACTCCTTGTACATGCTCAGGTTCCACATATCCAGGTCACCTTGTGGCTCTCTGATGAGATGTGAGGAGCTCCTGTATCTGTGTTTGTCGAGCTATCTTACGACGTGGGGGAGGGCGTGGTCTCCTCGATCTCTGGATCCGGTGGGCTATGTCAAGGGTGATGCCTCGTCTCTGGCGGTCAACTCTGAGAAGGGCTGAGATAGACTGGGCCTTGATCGTGCATGCTTTGGTCTCTCTCCGTGTCGCACGTGGGGTGTGTGTCCCTCGTTTGATAGCATCATGGTGGACAATCCTACTGCTAATCCATGATGCTCTCGTCTCATCAAGCTCCTCTCCCTCAGTCACACCGGCAGCTGAGTCAGATGCATAGAGGTTTGTAACAAAAGTCTTTGATCTGTCAATCTCGGTGACCTGTGGCATCAGTCCATGCTGCTCTGTGGTTTGTCGCATCAATGTGTCTCTCTGTCGACGCATCTCAATCAGGTAGAGCCCAACACAGACGTGATCGTGAAAATGCATGAGCCGTGTGAAAGGACGGAAGCCATGTCCCTCCTGAAAGAGGCAGTGATATTGTCCCTGGATTTCATAATAGACTGGGCAGACACAGAAAATGCTCCTTCATCTTGATCTCCTCCATCTTGCATAGTGTGCAAGTCCTTTCCTCTCTGGGTATGCTTGGTGCAAGTCCTTTCCTCTCTGGGTATGCTTGCAACTCTCCTTGCCTCAATCCTTAATTGATGTGATGAGACTCGTAACAGTGACCAATGGCAATCCTCAGTGCATGTGAGACTTTTTGTCCTCGAGATACTGAGGTCTGATGACAAGGATGTGCTTTGAGATCCTCAGGAAGTAGTCATGGTAGAACTGGATCTTGCTAGAGAACTACCGTTGATCTCATCTCGTTGTATAATCTCGGGTGGTGCGTCTAGATTGTATTGAAAGAGGGAAATTTTGTCCATCTGAATGTCGTGACCACCAAACCATGTGGATATCTGTGCGTACCATGCTGTATCAATACCGCTCTCTGCTATTCTCCTGGAGGACTCTGCTAACCTCAGTGGTCTCCACTGGGGTAAGGCTCAGACTCTGTGGAGGAATGCCACCGTTTGAAAGATGGCATCGACCCGGAGAGGGGTCATGGTGAAGCCCTCAAATCTCTTCCACTCTGTCGCTGAAGAGTCACTCCCCCAGAAAGGTGTTGCATACATGGCAGTCGGTCTCACTAGCGTGTCAAAAAGCCAACCCTTCGTCGGGGGGTCTTGGAAGTGTGCTTGGAAGCATTGCCTCTCTAGTTGGGCTAGAGCACTCCGTCCTCGTGTGAGTCGTGCCATACCCGCATGGATCATCGTGAAACATGGTCCGGTGAACTCTATCCCCAAATATGTGTAAGATTGCAATATCTCCACAGGCTCGCCATGGTATGTAAAACTATGGTGACGGGACAGTGCTCGCGAGGTGTTGAAGATCATAACCTTGGTCTTCCCAAGGTTAACTGTCAAGTGTCTCTCTCTGCAGAACATCTCCAAAGCCTCTAGATGTTTCTGCTTTCCCTTTGCTGAGGATGATATGGTTTTGGGGCATCTTCCCATCTTGAACACGTGTAGAGCGTGTCATGGGAAAGGATATGGTGGTAACATCCTGTATCACCGATATAAGGGTGTGTGCTGCATGTGCGAGGTCTATCCCATCTCCAAGTAGTATTGGAAGCTTAGAAGCCAGGTGGGTCACGTACACCAGGTCGAGCACGGTCAAAATGGATCTGAACGCGAGTGGGTGGTGGGGTGGCCCTCCTCATGGTTGGCGTGGCGACCGCTATACAGAAGGTAAGATATGAGTGGGGTGGCACAATAAATCATGTATTCGAGGGGCAAAGGCTAGTGGACCGAGCAGGTAGTCTACCGTACTACTCCCCCCTCCATGTGGGAAACAGGTGAGCCCGCTGAAGATGGCCATCTTCGGAGACCGCTATATATGATCAAGTCATGTATAGCCCCCGTATGTTGTCACTGGTGCATCTTCATCTGCCGAGTGCCTCACGATCCCTAGCTCTGCCAGTCAGTGGTGACCTCTTGCGCATAAGATACCGTGTCTGGGGGAAAGTAACACACTGCAATGAAGGTCGGCCATGTGTCTGGTAACTGAACATGAATCCACATGTGCCGTGCATGCTTCTCCCTTCGTATCACAGAGAGGAGTGGCCTCAGATTTGATCTGAAGAGAACAGCCACACCTCCGGATCCTCGTATCCCACTATCCCTCCTCAGCTCTCTCCTATGGGTAGACTCCCATGTGTATCCTGTCAGTGTGGGTAGCCCTCTCTCTGGGCTCTCATGTGTCTCGGTGTAGAGGATCACATATGTGTTATTGTATGTCTCCAAGAACCCCCTTGGGTCAACAGACCAGAGGTTGCCATTACAATTCCACACTGCCATCCTCAATTTGTTTTGCATACTCGCCCCATTGTTGTTTAGACACCGTCATGTGCTGTCCCCTTCTCCTGCATCTCGTTCTCCTTTTGCTGCCCTCTCTCGAATGATCAGCTTGCCATCTCTGTAAACTGCAGCCATCACGTCTCTGTCTCTACACCGCTGCCTACGCTCCTCGTCGCATGAATACAAGGAGCATGATTGCTCTCTAATTTATAAGCTTGACACAACCAAAAAGCTAGGCTTGCCCAAAAAGTTGGAGCCAACTCTTAGCGAAAACCAGACAACTTTTCGTAGAAAGCAATAGCTTTCTTCACCAAGTAGGCAATCTCTGTGCTTTTAGCCTCGTGGCCCCTCTTTTAGGCTGCTCGCCCCCTTGACATGTGCTTCCCCCCCAAAGATGGGCACTCCATATCTGCTTTTCTCTACTTTTTGTGCTTTTCCCCTTAAAACAAGAAGAAGTCTACCACTCTCCAATCCCTTGTCACAATTAAAACATGTCTAGCTATTATTTGTTAGCAAAAAACATGCATACTTTTGCGCTTGACTAATCGTACTCCACTGGGGGTGTCCCCATCCTGCACATGGGTAAACAGTTTACTCTTCTTGACTGCAGCGAATACTCTTTGACTGAAGCCAAGAGCCTTTGACCGAAGTCAGAACTTAATATGTTCTCTCTTTTATTTCTTGGGACATCAAAAATGCCATTTTGTGAGACACCAAAGCAAGGGTGGCTTGGGAGACTTCCATCTTCCCCAGATGGGAACGGGTCCTCAATATCATTGAGCTAGACTTGCAGGGCAGGGTCTTGTTGTGCAAGCTGGCGGTCAGGAGACCTTTTTTGCTAGGACAGGAACCGTGAAAAGATTCTTCTATTTTGAATACTTTTGTTCCTTGTCTCTTCTTCATGACTTGGGGTTTTGTGGCTTGGCTCTCTCTTTTTGGGGGCCTTAGGTCTTTCATGAGAACCATGACGCTTCTTGGGCTCTTTCTGTTTTGACGACATTTATGCTCTTTGGATGATGTTCCTGGCCTTGCTTACAGACCTAGACATGCCCTATTGAAAGAAATATATCCAGAGATGGGCTTAACTATTGCAGATTGCAAGGGGGGGACGTGGATACAAACCACAGCGAATATGGCCGGCGTGTTGAGTCCTAGCGCCCTGACAAACAGGAGACAGGGGGGCAAAAACTACGTGAAAGCAAAATCAGACTACGTGAAAGCAGCGATGTCCAAGCAAGCTCTAGCAGGAGCATTCCCGATCTTGGAGCAGAACACGAGGGGATGGATAATCTTTGACGCCTATGGAGGGGTGATGAACAGCATAAGCTCAGATGCAATCACGTTTCCTCACAGAGCTGGCAATCTGTTTGGGATTCAATACCAAGCCTCTTGGAGCAATGATACAGGGTCGCCCGATGCAGCATTGATTTCATGGTTGAGGGGATTGTATAGCTACATGATCGATTACATCTCGCAGGCTCCCAGGGCTGCCTAGGTGAACTATATCGATCTTGATCTTGGCGATGAGCCAATGCAGGCCCCAACTATTTTGTGCACAACTTCGACCGACTTGTGAAGATCAAAGGCCGAGTTGATCCTGGCAATCTGTTCAACAATCCTCACAGTTTGCCCACCACATTGTAGCTGATCGCCATTATATTTTTGATAGCCACAAACTGTATAGTTTTTAGTATTCATAAACTTGTTGTAAAAATCATATGTTTAGTGTAGTCATAAGCTATATAGTTTTTAAAAATAGTAACAAATGTAGATGTTTTTGAAAGAAAGTATCTACATGCCAGTGGGGAGGCCGTGTATGCCGACTCGTAGCTAATCGCATATGTATACAAAATATCTATGTCACATATGCCTGTGGATGGTCCGCATACGATGACCTATAACTACTCACACATGGATGTAAAATATTAGACAATATATTATCATTTGTAATTATTTATTAGGAAAAGAGAATTACTTGACTTTGGTCGGTTATGGCTCGATTTTGCTAGCTGATAACAACCCGTTGAAAGTCTAGCCGATTGTGATGTAGCTTGCAATTGCCAGCTTGTATCAACCCGCAAATTACATGCAAGAGATTATTATGGACCACACTTTTTTAGTTACTAATAAGACACAATTCATGGCATATTATAACCTGCATTGCATTGTAGATTGTAATACTTTATTTTCATAATAATTAACTAAACCTTGGTTAGATATATTAGGTATGTCTAAACTTATGTCAGGTAGACGTCTCCACTAGTGTGTGTGAAATACGGGCATTCACGTACAAAGCATGATGTCGCAAATGGTCATAGTGTAGATAGATGCTTACTCGGGAGAGAGCGGGACATGGGAAATGGCAACTTACCATCCCATGCATGTTTCCATAGGTAGATTGCCATGTCTATAACCATCCAATTATGTCAACAGGAAGCAAGACGATTGGATGGTTGCTCTGTCTCGAGGCCTAGTGCACGTACATTGTTTTTTGAAGACATATCGATGACATGGTCTTGAATTGCTAAAAACATATTAATGATCTAATATTGTTTATTTCTTTTACATGGATAGCAATCATGGCAGAGAGAGAAGATAGGGTAGGACAACAACATCGCTCTCAGATACACCCGTTATTGTACACACCTTGATGGCCATTTGGGTGAGCATGTAGGGGCCTTCTCGGGCAGCTTCTACACACCTTGATTTGGCTAGTATTTGGTCAAATACTGTACACACCTTGATGGCCATTTGGGTGAGCATGTAGGGGCCTTCTCGGGCAGCTTCTACCATGAGTATAGTTTTGTTAAGTAGTGGAGTGGCTCCCCGCTTTTCTCGGAGTCCACCATAGGGTCGAGGTGGCACTTTCAGCCTCAACCTTGGTGCTTCTCTAGCGCTCTATGATGAGCATGTTTTTCGCCCACTTAAGGTGTTTTGTTTCTCATGTCTTGCATGATGTGAGCTTTGCTCGAGGTTTCTTTCATACTTAATAGAAGGCTCTTCATTGGAAAAAAACGAAAAACCTATTGGTTTTTAGATGCCTGGTCAAGAAGACACAGTTTGCAAGCTGCATAAGGCACTTTTTTGGCTGAAAACAAGTATTATGAGAAAATTCATACATATTTGACCAGTCAAGGTCTATAGAATAGTGCTTTATGTCAAGAAGTATTTGCTGATAGTCATCTAGTATGTGGATAATATGCTGCTCACAGGCACAAGTGAATTGAAATTGCAGAATTCAAGAATGGTTTCGAAGCTTCATTTGAGATGTCAGATTGGGGGTTGTTACATTATTATTTGGGCATTCATTGCATGCAAATAGATGAAGGCATTCAGTGCTCCCTCCATCATCTTGATCTCTCAAACATGTGATAATTGATGTTTTTCCTTTGGCTCTGGTTCACTCAGAAAAGGAGAGCCTTGTTATTTAATTTCAGACAGTTATTAAATGAAGACACTTGTATAGTCAATCTTTTATCCATCTTATGAAGATTGCAAAGTACAATGCATTGACTATCTGAGGTTGTCATGTTAAATTTTGAGGGATGCTTGAAATCTATTATTATTGTGTTATGGTTCTCCAGGAATCTAAACTTTATGGAGCTCACTTCAAGGAGGTTGCAGCTGATGCTCCTAAGGCAACCAAGATCACTTTTGACTCGGACAATGAGTAAACAATGCTTGTGCCTTGATAGTGTGCTGAGCCAGGGGCTGATGCTCCTAAGGCAACCAAGATCACTTTTGACTCGGACAATGAGTAAACAATGCTTGTGCCTTGATAGTGTGCTGAGCCAGGGGCCCTGCTGCCAGACTTTCTTTTACATGTAGGAAATGGAGAACTCACATGAACTGTACATCGCGGGAGCTAATTCTTTCCCCTTTAAAGTCGAGGTATTTATAAAGGTAGTAGATGCTTCGGGAAACCTCAATGATTGCTCGAGCCCTCATATCTCCTTCCTTATCAACCTAAAGTTTTGTAATTATAATTTATTGCAGTGTTTGCAGCCTCAAGTTCGGTCTTCATTGGTTAGATTCATTGTGGCGAACTGTACAATGCAGGAGCTAATTCTTTGACCCTTAAAGTCAAGGTATTTATAATGATATTTGTCTAGTTTCCATTGGTTAGAGAGAGTTCCAGGTTTGGTGGCATATCTTCAAGACCTATCCTTGATAAAAGACAGGTTTATTCTCAGAATGTGAAATGGATGCTGTATGAATGACTTTAAACATTTTTGTCCTTTGTATCCATTTGCAACCGGGAATATTGGAGACTAGCCCCCCTCAAGCATATCGCTTGTATATTTACGTCTGTGTATGGTCGTCAGCCTAGTAAGATTTTATCCTGTTTTAAATGTTTTGTGCTATTGTTCTACAGACATGCATGACCAGATTTCTGGGTAACCTTTTGAATTTTACAATGTGTTACAAGATTGGCAGTCAACAACAAGATACATACTGTTTATGCCAAGTAATTTTAATTGTCATGCTCCATTAATTTTGTGGGTTGGAGAATGCGTGTCTTACATGAATAGAGACTTCCTTTTGTGTTTGTATTACTAGATCAGATGCAGTAGGAGGTTCATCCTGATCTATAGGCATCTTTATCTTCTAATCTTAATGTAAAATGGGTTGAAGATTTTGTTAGATATCAATGCTCCACTCTCGTGTAACTACGCGAGAACCAGCTAACTCTACTTGTAAGCCCCCCATATGAGGAGAAGGCATTTTGAGTAGCTCGGTTATCCGGTAGGTCCTGGTTTGGATGCCAGATGGGGGCCATGTGTGACATGATGGCTGGACGGCTTCAGATAGAGTTGGCACACCGCCAACTAGGCTACATGCAAGTGCGGGAAGGCATCCCATGATTGACCGCAGTGAGGGTAGACGAAGCATTTCTCGGGGCAACCCACTCTTGGGTTGCGGGGCCCGTTTGGAGCCTCAGATGATTCCGGATGGCTCTGGGATGAATGGTAACCGTAGGTTAGTTGCTCTATTTTGCGCACTGGTTCTATCGTGTGGTCGGTAGCCATTTTCAAGACCGATCCCCAGTCGGTCGTTTTGGGCGGACTGGGTCGATCACCCAATTGAGTCTAACCGACTACGACTGGTGGCTATATAAGAGCAAGCCCGTGAAGCCCATTTCATGACTGGCTACAGCAACCTTGATTCCTTAGCATCCAGTATCCGTCCTCTACTGTTTCTAGCACGCCATCAAAGCTTCTCTCACAGGAGCGCACGGTTGGGAGGTAGCGTCATCTATTGTATTAGTTTTACAGTAATCAAAATTTTGATTCTCCATACTATCTGCTTTTCTCTCTTGCGTACGAGAATCTGTTAAATCAGATGGAGTTGTAAAACAGTTGTCCGATGCTCTTTATGTGTCAGATATCAAGAGGAACTTGTTGTCCGTTTCTGCGATCACGGATCGGGACCTCAAAGTTCAATTCGATAAGAATGGCGCACAGATTTTGGATCGCCAAGGGAAGGTCGTTTGTAAAGGTACACGGTGCAATATCTACGAACTCTCAGCTTTCAGTGCTCGAGCCGATGTGAAGAACACTAAGCTGTGGCATGAGAGGTTTGGTCATCTAAACCTTAGTTCTTTAAAGGAGATGCATAAAAGTGGAATGATGGCAGATCTGTCCGATGTATGTGAAGCTTGCATGATGGGCAGGCAGCATTGGTAGCTCTTTTCTAAAGAGGTCAGCAAGGCAAAGGCTCCTCTAGAGCTCGTTCACATGGACTTTTACGAAAAGATGGAGACGGAAGCTTTGGGTGGTTTCTACTATGATCGACGACTACAGTAGAAGGATATGGATACTTCGTGAAGACTAAAGATGAGGCTTTTAGTAAGTTTAAAGAATGGCATGTAATGGTCGAGAAAGAATCAGGGAGGAAGGTGAAGAAGTTGAGATCAGACAGAGGTGGAGAGTTCACATCAAGTGAATTCGAAAGTTACCGCAAAAGTCACGGGATCAAGAGGCAGAAACCCCCGCTACATACATCACAGCAAAATAGAGTAGTAGAGCGCAAGGTGCACGTCCTCTGTGAAATGGGCAGGAGTATGATGAAAGGAAAAGATTTGCCAAAGACTTTCTAGGCTGAAGCATAACACGGCAGTTTATATTCTGAATCGTAGCTACACGAAGGCTATGAATGAGATGACTGCACTGCAGGACTTTGTCTTCAGTTGCACATTTCAGAGTTTTTGGAGGTGACTTTTGTGCATGTCTCCGATGCTAACAGGACCAAATGGGAACCGAAGAACCGAAAATGTATTTTCTTGGGCTACAGTGAAGAGGCGAAGGGTTATCGTCTCTATAACCCTGTTACCAAGAAGGTAATAGTAAGTCGCGATGTGGTCTTCTCAGAACATCCGCATCAATTGGAGGAGGATGCTTCCTTTTTAGACAACCAGGATCAGGATATCCATCTAGTACAACCACCAACAGCAGACCGAACTCCCTCAACGGTGCTTGGGAGGATTCAAGATAAAGAAAAGGAAGAAGAGCATGCAGAACCACAACGGCAACGGTCATTCCCGAAGTGGGTAAAGCAACTTTTGGATGACAGAGAACCTCCAGCCATTGAGGAGAAACCATCCGAACACTGCGGGTCCAAGAGATTACAGGAGCAAAGGACGTAGGAACACTTGGTCAACTATGCTTTGATGACAGAGATGATTCGTGCTGATGAACCCAAGTGTCTTGAAGAGACACATGATGATAGGTGGATGGAGGCTATGCAGTCGGAGTATGGTTTCATAATGAAGATCAACACTTGGGACCTTGTGGATCGATCACGAAAACACAAGGTAATCGGCACCAAGTGGGTGTACAAGACTAAGTACAAGTCTGACAACACGGAGAAGTACAAGGCTCGGCTCGTGGCAAAAGGATTCACACAGGTACATGGTTTTGATTATCATGATACTTTTGCTCCCACAGCTTGACTAACCACAATTTGTAGTGTTTTGGCTTTCGCTGCCTAAGGAAGTTGGTCCGGGTTTCAAATGGATGTAAAATTCGCCTTTTTGAATGGAGATCTTAAGGACGAGATATATGTGAAACCACCAAGTTTTGTAATCCTCGGTTCAGAAGGTAAAGTCTATAAACTGAAGAAGGCACTTTACGGACTGAAATAGGTCTCACGAGCGTGGTACGAGCGAATTGATGCCTACTTTCTATAAAACGGGTTTAGGAGGAGCCCATCTGATGCAAATTTGTATATCTTTAGAGGAGGAGGCAGGTGTATGATCGTGGTCCTTTATGTGGACGACCTTGTCATAACAGGGAACCATGAAGAGAAGATCTCGCAGACAAAGCATTTGCTAGGAAGAGAGTTTGAAATGACAGACCTTGGATTGATGCATTTCTGTTTGGGGATTGAAGTTTGGCAAGAGTCAAAATAGATCATCTCACAGCTGAAGTATGCTGGGAAGATACTGAAGGCATTTAGCATGGTTGAGTGCAAGACAGTTGGCACCCCTATGGAGGTTAACGTGAAGCTCTCAAACACCATTGGTGGACGAAGCGAAGTACAGAAGGCTTGTGGGCAGTTTAATTTACTTGTGCAACATGTGGTCGGACATCAACTTTACGACTGGTGTACTAAGTAAGTTTTTCAATAAGTCTCGGGAGAATCATTGGAGGGTAGGAATGCGGGTGCTGAAATACATCAAAGGCACACTTGATTATGGCATCACCTATACCAAGGATAAAATCTTGACCGGATTCTGTGACTCAGATCGGGCAGGAGACGTGGACAGCAGGATATCAGTGATAGGTTATTGTTTCTCACTTGATTCTGGAGCTGTGTCATGGGTCAACAAGAAGCAACCCACAGTTACTTTCTTATATCGAGGTTGAGTACAAATCAGTATGCTTTGCTTCTTGCGAGATAGTGTGGTTGAGGAGGATTTTAAGGGACATGGGTGCAGTGCAGAACAAAAGCCTACGCAGTTATCATGTGACAATCAGAGTTGCATGGCGATTGCAAAGAACCCTGTGTTTCACGCTCGCACAAAACACATTGAGATTCAATATCACTTTGTACGCGAGCTCATCATGGATGGAGAGGTCGACTTGGTGTACTGTCCGATTACAGAGAATGGTGCGGACATCTTCACGAAGGCTCTTGGAAGAGACTTGTTGGAGAGGCATCTTCATCGACTTGACATTGGGCCGAAAAAGTAAGTTCACTTGCGGGTGGACATTGAGGGGGGTGTTAGATATCAATGCTTCACTCTCGTGTAACTACGCGGGAACCAGGTAACTCTACTTGTAAGCCTCTCATATGAGGAGAAGGCATTTTGAGTAGCTCGGTTATCCGGTAGGTCTTGGTTTGGACACCAGATGGGGGCCATGTGTGACCTGATAGTTGGACGATTTCAGATAGGGTTGGCACATTGCCAACTAGGGTACATGCAAGTGCGGGAAGGCATCCCATGACTGACCGCACTGAGGGTAAGCGGAGCATTTCTCGGGATAGCCCACTCTTGGGTTGCGGGGCTCGTTTGGAGCCTCAGATGATCTTGGATGGCTTTGAGCCGAACAGTAATCGTAGGTTTGTTGATCTATTTTGTGCACCGGTTCTATTGTGTGGTTGGTGGCCTATTTCGGGACCGACCCTCAGTCGGTCATTTTGGATGGTCTGAATTGGTTACCCAGATGGGTCTAATCGACTACGACTGGTGGCTATATAAGAGCAAGCCCGTGAAGCCCATTTCATCACTAGCTACAGCAACCTTGATTCCTTAGCATCCAGTTTGTCCTCTATTGTTTTCAGCACGCCATCGAATCTTCTCTCATAGGAGCGCACAGCTGGGAGGCAGCGTCATCTATTGTATCAGTTTTATAGTAATCAAAATTTTGATTCTCCATACTATCTGCTTTTCTCTTGCGTACGAGATGCTATTATCTGTTGAGCACAGACGTATTGTTTTCTTACTGATTTTGTATTCCTATGTTGTTTCTGCTTATGAAATATTATTTTATACCTTTTGGTTATTTGCGTGGAAGGATGAAATCCTACTGCACACAAATGCAGTAAAAATGGTTTGTTCAACAAAATCTGGCGATAGTTTAAAATGATCCAATCACAATACATGCTGGTGTAAACATTGATTGGAAGGGCTTCTTTGGTCTGTATAAAGTCTCAAGTTGGAAGAGATGTTTACTTAGTTCATACATGCTATTTGCATATGTTTATCATATTTATTGGGACACATAGTACCTCGTCCTATTATATATTGCATAGAGTATATTTCCTTGTTATCACAGAAATAAGTCGGCTTACCCTGTCCCATGGATGGTTGGTAAAGTCGACTGGTCTATCATGTCCTGAAATGTAAGGGGATCATATGTCATGTGTGCTGCAGAGCTGTTAATTATAATGAAGGGGCAATTTAGAGGCCTTTTAGAGGCCTTTTAGGTGGAAAATGTGGAGGGACTATATAAGTCCCCATCCACGCTTTATTGTATGCTTTTGGATGTGACATCTAATCCTATCTACTTCTATCTCTCTCCTACGTGCTGCGTACACTCTCTCCCAATCTCTCTTTCTCTCTCTTCCCCTCACTCCCCTTTTTCTCTCGTCTTCTCCCTCTACCCCTTTCCCTCCTCTCTCTTTCTTCTCTCTTCCCCTTTTCTGCCATCTCTGGCCGTTGACCAATTCTACTCCCTTCATTGCATTGGTATCAGAGCCCTTTCTCAAGCCTGTTTCACAAACGCCTACAGATTGCGTCTTCAAGTGTTGCCTCTCAAGCTTCATTCGCACGTACCTTCAGCACACTCAGTGCCATTTGTAAGAGAGAATTTTGAGTGGTGCTCCATCGTCAACGATGCCTAGAATTCGCCATGGTGAGTTTTTGGGCCTCCGCAAAGGGTTTATGGCTAATGCACGTCAGCATATGAACACCCATTTTTTGGACGCTTGCATGCGCCATAGCGTGGGGATTATATTGATTTGGGTGATGCCTTTTTGTGCCAAAGCGCACTTTCTTGATGGATATTTGGCTACCTTATGGCCCATGGTTTTTTGCTTCTACGCATGCTGAGTCATCTATGATGGGCCGACGTATGGGTATGCATCTGTTCAGTATTGTACCGGTGAGTATGCTTGGATCTGGTTTTAGTTGGTAGTAGAAGCAAATGTCTCTTCATAATTAGTGCCCTTTTGAGCATAGCCTTTTGCAACCAGTCGTGCCTTGTACATGTCAATGGACCCATTTGACTTTCTTTTTACTTTGAAAATCCATTTGGTACCTACGGCATTCTTTCTTGGTGGCAAATCCACAAGATTCTAGGTCTGATTTTTCTCAACGGACTGCAACTATCTTGCATGTCATTCATTTGATGCACATTATCCTTAGCTTTTCCAAAAGTATCAGGCTCTTCGTCATTAAGAAGAGTACTTGAATAAGATGATTCAACAGAAAGTCCCCTCTCTTTCGTGCCTTGCTGCACTAGGAGTTCTGCTAGGTAAAGGAGCATCAAGCTTACTCTCCCTGAGAGTTTGGAACAACCAATTGAGAATTGATTTCGCCGACAGCATCTCTTGCCCGACAGCATCTTTCACTATATGTGCACGAACTAAATCACCGGGTGGTTGAATCGGGGCATGTGGAACATGAGGAGCTTGTTGTAAATTCTGATTTTCAGTGGGGATATTGAAAGTAGAACCCAAGGCAATGGGTATTAATCCCTCAAAAACATCATCCGATGTAGAAGAAGTGGGCACATTAAATTCAGCTTGTGTATGTGTTGAATTATTTGAAAAGATTACATCTCTGTTGATAAAAATTTTGCGTAAAGCAGGATTGTAGAGACAGTAACCTTTGCTCTTTGCACTATATCCAACAAATATGCATTTAATTGCCTTGTTTGACAGCTTATGTCGAAACTCAATAGATACCTGGGCATATGTAACACATCCAAAGATATGAAAATGTTCCAGTGAAGGCTTTCTTCGATGCCAAACTTCATAAGGAGTCTTTGTTTTCAAAGCCTTAGCGGGAGCCCGATTCAAAATGTAGTTGGCACACATGAGACCCTCAAGCCAAAATCGGTGAAGTAATTTTTTACTTGTGAGCATGCATCTATCCATCTCCATAAGAGTTTTATTCTTTCGCTAAGCTTTGCCATTTTAGGGGTAAGCCTCACTATAAGCCTATGTGATGCGGTTCTCTTTCAAATAAGCCTTATTCATGAGACATATACTCCCTCCCTCTATCTGTGCGTAGAATTTGAACCATGAGGCTTGTTTTATTCTCAACCTTTGCCACTAAGTATCGAAAATGCTTAAACACATATGATTTTTTCTTTTAACCATAGACCCAAGTATAATTTACTAGTCATCACTAAATGTGACATAATAGAGAGAACCACCCAATGCAAGAGTTCTCATGGGATCATATACATCACTATGAATAAGCTATAATTTTCGAATAGCTTGTACTGCATCATCTTGCGCATCTTCACAAGTATGCACCCTTCATAGGCATGAGGAGGAGGTGACTCCAAAGGAGGCAAAGCATCCACATCAAATTTGCCATAACTCATATGCCATATTTAGCATGCCATAACTCCGCATTGTGCATAGCAGTAGTGGGTGTGGGCATTGTAAGTGCATCATTTGATCATTTCTAAAAAACATCAGGTTGAAAAAGACCCCGAAACAGCGTGCCAGATATTCTCAAGGCATAATCATCTTACCTATCTCGAATTGCACACTTGTCATCTTCAAAGACAATCTGAAATCCATTTTTATTGAGAGATGACATTGAAAGAAAATTCTTCTTGATTTCAGGTACATAAAGTACATCATGAATTTTAAAATTTGTGCCATCTGTGGTTGCCACGAACTGAGTAAGTTGGTATTGCATGGTATTGCAATCCTAAATTACAGGTTATTTCAGCAAGGCCGTTGGCCAGAGAGCTCAAGAGGAAGTGTGCCATCTATGCGTTGAAGGTGTCAATATATAAGGAGGGCATATTTCCTCGTGTTGAGGATTGTGATATGCAGAAGTTGCTCTCAGAATTTGTTGATGTGTTTGTTGATATGCCTTCACTGTTGCCCCTCATGCCATAGTCTTGGAGCGGGGTAGCAAGCCAATTAATAAGGCCCCGTACTGTCTTTCTAAGATAGAATGAGAAGAAGTGGCAACAAATGTGCGAGAATTGCTAGACAAGAATTTTATCTCTCATAGCACTTCTCCTTTTGTATCCCCAGTAGTCTTAGTAAAGAAAAAAGATGGCTCATATCGCATGTGCATTGACTACAGACACTTGAATAAGGCTACTATCAAGAACAGGTTTCTGATCCCTAGGATAGATGACCTGTTGGTTGAACTCAACGGTGCTCAAATTTTCACTAAGATTGATTTGAGATTAAGGCTACCATCAAGTCATAATGAAACACGGAGATGAGCACAATATATCCTTTCGCACAGAGAGAGGTTTATATGAGTTTAAAGTGATGCCTTTTGGATTGACCAATGCACTAGCTACTCTCCAAGCACTCATGAACAAGATTTTGCAGCCCCTTCTTTAAAAATGTGTGTTGGTATTTTTGGATGACATCCTCATTTACAACCAAGATAAGTGAGAACACTTAAGTCATGTCAAGTAGGTGTTGGAACTTCTGAGGTTGCATCACCTTTATGCTAAAGCCAGCAAGTGCACTTTCAGGGCAGAAGAGGTTGAGTGGCTTAGTCATATTGTTAGCATGGATGGAATTTGGGTGGATCTAACCAAATGCATAAGGGAGTGGCCACAGCCACATAATCTCACCTAACTCAGAGGCCTTTTGGGTCTTGCTTCTTTTAATAGAAGATTTATTGAACATTTTGCCAATAGGGTAGCCCCTCTCAATGGCTTGATGAAAAAGGATACTTTCACGTGGGCACAAGAAGCACAACTTAGTTGTGAGCACATCAAAGATGCCTTGAGTAATACACCTATACTTGTATGCTCGAATTTCTCACGACCCTTCATTGTAGAGACAGATGCAAGTCCTGGGGGCTCTTTTAAGACAAGAGCATGGAGTTATTGCTTTCGAGAGCAGAAATTTGGAGGCCAAGGAATTAAACTATCATGTTTATGATAAGAAATGAATTATCATGTTTGAGGGCAAGGAATTGAACTATCATGTTTATGATAAGAAATGTTGGCTATCCTACATGCTTTCGAGAAATGGCACCACTACCTATATGGTGGAAAGATTAAAGTTAAATGAGATCATAGGACACTCAAGTAATTTTTTACGCAGTGCAATTTGTCCATGAAGCAGAAGAGGTGGTTGGTTGCAGTTCAAACCTATGATTTTGACATTGAGTATAAGAAGGGGAAAGAAAATGTGCTTGCCAATGCCTTGTCTAGAATGTGGGCTTGTAGTTTATGTGCCATTTCCACCATCTATTAGGAGTGGATTCATGGGATCCAAGAAGAATATATGCAGAATGCAAAGGCAGCTTCCATATATTTGGAGTTACAGGAGCCTTCAAGCCAAGGGCATGCTTGATTTAAGCTACATAATGATTTGTTGTACTACAAGGACATAATTTATCTTGTGCTGGACTTGAAGTATAGATTGCTATCTTTGCACGAAATTCACTGATCTCCTATGGCAGGACATGTGGGTATCAATAAGACATATGAAAAGATCAAATAGAGGTTCAGTTGGGATGGCATGTGGTGGGATGTGGTTCAATATGTCACTGAATGCTTAACTTGTGAACAGAATAAGGTGGACGACCAGCTACATCCAGGTCTTTTACAACGATTACCTATTCTAGACGGCAAATGGAGTTACATAGCTATGGATTTCATCACAGGGGCTCCTTCTACGGAGGGGGGATGGGATAGCATTTATGTAGTGGTGGATAGAATGACAAAATAGGCTCACTTCATATCCACTAAGACTTGGTATTTAGCATCACAGGTTGCTTGGAAATTTATTGAGCATGTTTTTAAGCAGCATGGAGTCCCTTAGGAAATTGTTAGTGACCGAGATGCAAAATTTATGGGTCACTTTTGGCAGGAGTTATTCACAGCCGTGGGTACTCTCCTCATACCTAGCACTGTTTACCACCCTGAGACAGATGGACAGTTTTGTTTTTGTGTGGGTTTGGTTGTGGGAATGGTTGAGTGGCATTTTAGGAGCAGTATGTTGTGTGCTTGGATGCTAATCATTGGATTAACAGACTTAATCCAATAGGGTTTGGGGGCCCTAAGACTAAGAGAAGCACGCTAACGTGGGTCTACATGACTTGGGCAATAGCAAAAGGCCAATTGGCTATAGACGAGAAGTATCTTATGTACTTAGATACTAAGCCTCGTATTGGCAAACTTAATTCAACAAGGTTAGGGGGATCTAAAATTAAGAAAAGCAGGCTTAACACGGGTCTAGAGAAATTGGGCAATAGCAAAGGGCCAGTTGGCTATATTTAGCATGGGATGCTGTTTGTAGTGGGATATGTCCTATATAAGAGGGCCAAGGCTATTTTGGATTAATTCAGTGCACACACTTCTGGATGGTTGAGTTTATGTCAAGAGCCAAGGATCTTGTTCTCTACATGTTGGATCATGAGATACTATGTCGAGGCCTCCTTGTGAATGGGTTCTGGTGATATGGGGCATGAGGGCTATGGAAACGGGATAGGCTCCTTGAATTCATGAATTCTAAGACATGCTGAAAGATGACTCTATTGCAATGGCCAATGAGGCTTGGGATTGAGATGGTCTTACCAAGGAGACTAATAACCCAAGAACCAGGCTACTACTGCAGTAGGGGATTGGAGACCCTTGATTCTATTGAACACGTCATAAAGTAATTGTTAAAGTTTTGAGAGCAAAACTCAATTTTCCCACCATTACTTTCTTAAGGATAGCACGTATTTTAGGGAAGAAACATCCATGCCCAGTAAATCGAATTGGTCCATGCTCTCATGGAATGTAAGAGGCTTTTGTGACTCAATCAAGCTGAACACCGTGGCACACTCCTAAGTAAAATTTTGAATTTTGCGTAAACCTGCACTCTCACCAAAAATTTTCCTGACGTCATGATGCCGCACTAGCGTTAACAATCTATTCTACCCTCACACGTTTTTGCAAGAGAGAAATTGATTCACTCATGAAACTCTCTTTGATGAGAGGGTTTAGGAGTTCCACCACCAAATTGGTAAGACTTTACAATCAAGGTGATGTGCCATTTCACTATCTCTTGAATGCTAAGAGGCAAGTCTTTTGGTTCTTGCCTATTTTGACAACTCAATAGTTGAAAAGTGGTAACTTTTGTGCAGCTTGCTCACAAACCACCAAGAATTCACATAGATACACCTATAGGTTAGGCACATTATCGTTGCCTTGATAACTCTTCATGGCTAATTGACTATTAATGTCAAGACTATTAGTTCAATAATATCAAAAAGATATCTCAAAGGTGAAACGTAAGAGCTAGAAGGAGTGAGAGGCTTGATTGCCATCCTCGACTTCTCGTACGAGAGGTGCTTTTAGCAATTTGATCCCTTCTAGATAGTTGTGGAATCGATTGAAGGAAACAAACTCAAAAATCCATATAATTTATTTTGTGCTACTCAAAAGCACCACAAGCTTCAGTTGTGAACTCCCTCATGCGAATAGTCTTTTAATAGGACCTTCCAATTGGTAAAAAGTAGCATTAATTAATTTGTGTCGTGGCGAGGGATGCAATATTTGATTAAAGTAAGGTAGATTTGAGTTAATTGATTAATGTAAGCCAGCAACGGCAAAATAGCGTAAGGGAAAATCACAAATGTTCGATTCCAGAAGCTTCGATGTGCCACCCTCAATGAGTATATGAGGCAGGGGGTGAGGGGAGGCAGAGAGAGGTAGAGAGGGGGAGGGAGCGGGAGAGGGGAGGGGTGAGCATAGGGAGGGAGTGAGAGAGAGGGGGAGGGAGAGGGAGAGTGCAGTGGAGGGCTGAGCGGAGGGAGAGGATGGAGGGAGATTAGGGGAGGAATGAGGAGAGGAAGAGGGTGGAGGAGGAAGGGAGATTTGAGTGGGGGAGGGAGGGTTGAGCTGAGCAGAGAGGAGAGGCGGGACAAAGGAGAGCTGAGCGTGGAGCGGAGGTGAAGGAAGCGGTGAGAGGGAGGATTATTTAAGAGCGATAGGTTAGGTTCATTGAGACTCAAAAAAGGGGGGGGGGGGTTGTTTGATATTCTGGAAGTGGTAGCATTTGGTCTTTTCCATCTCTTCAACCATTGTTGTTGAGAGGGCATGAAATCTGACTAATTTCAAATTGATGGGATTCTTACCCACTTGCAAAGCTTTTTTTGTTTTGTTAACAAAACAAAGTGGCTTGTATTAACGAGGTTTGTCGAGCCCAAAAAGAAAAAAGACTAGTGTACAAAAGGCTTGCTAACTATAAGGACAACCCACCCGTAGCCTACATTATCAAAGCAGCTGACCGCTGAGACCTATAAAACCTTAAGGACTGAAATCAAACTGGGATCCCAACAAGGAATCCTTTCTCGTCAATAGTGTGCCATCATGAGCAATATCAATCGGAGTTCCCTTCGAATAGCATCAACCCTGGCCCCAATTGGGGTCATACGCCTAAAAATCAAAGTATTTTTGTCAAACTACATCGTCAAACAGACTAACAGCTGACTAGTGTAGAAGGCAAATTACAAGCTTCCCCCAATAGAGCAAGTTTCCAATTTGAATGAAGAGAGAATGCTCCCATCAACCCAGCACTCCACCACCACCAGCTCCACCTGCCTCTAAACCTCCCTAACAAGAGAGCATAACCAAAAGAGATGCTTGATGTTCTCTATCACCGAACCACAAACATCATACATAGGACTAACCAACATCCATTGAGAGAGTCTGGCAGTGCACCGGCAGCCCAAGCATTGTTTTCCATAATAAGAAGCTCAGTTTACTTGGCATGTGCTTTTTCCAGATTTCCCCGAAGTGTTTCTTCCACCAGCCATTTCCTCTATGCAAATTCCATCTCAAGTTAAATCATGCCCAACAAGCCTCTTCCTCAATAACTCCATATAGGCTCGCCTTGCAGCAGTGAGCTTGCAAAGGTTGGTACACACAGAGTCCTGCAATTCACCTTCCAATGAGTCGAGGGGATCGAGTTGGTCGACCAGCTTTGTGGCACCAAAACAACCACCCTTGATAAGAATTTGGTATCCATGCCCGACAACCCATATTCCAGCTTGACCTGTTCGAGAGGTTTCCAAAAAGCCTCCTTCATATCCCAAATTTGGTTCATGTACCTAACTCCTTTTTTGTGAAGATATCTCGACTGTTTAAGGTCCAAAAGAGCTAAGGGCTCGCCATTAAAAGAAAATGGTAGACCCCCACATGTGTATACTAGTAGACTGGAGTCACCCCATGGAGCCTCAATCTTCCCTTCCAATTGAGAAGACCCACACATTGCTTCCAAACAGAGACCAATCTAGAGATTATATCAAAATCATAAATCTTCAAAGGGACCATGAAACAATCTTGTCATGGCAAGAAAGACCATTCCAACGTTCTATTCCTTTTCCCCCACACCTCTCTACAAAGTATCTGACCACTTCAATCCAAGGGGACGGACCTTGAAAAACTTGGGAAGCCATTTCGACTGTAAGCAAGCATTCCTTATCCCAATGTTAGGGAGAGAGAGACCTCCCAGGAGCCTGGGCAACTTGAGTTGGTCCCAAGGTGCTTAATGATACCTTCTAACATGAGTGACCTACTTAACAGGCAAATCAACAGCCCACTTTGGTAAAGTGTCCAAAGTGACCCTGATAGCAAAAGTCTTGGTTAAATTGCAAACTGAGCCAAATATATCACAGTAACATGGAATAGCCCAAAATCAGGCATCCACACTCTTTAGACTCAAAATAGAAGACCACAAGATCATCAGCAACAAACATCCCCATGCTGAATTGGGTCCCAGAGGGGGGAGCAACCCCCTTGCAAACACCTTGTTGTAACCCCTCCTTTATCAAGGACATCAGTGGCATAGTACAAAGAGTGAACAAAAGGGTAGCCAATGGGCATCCTTGCCTAACACATCTACAAAGGCAAACATTACCCCACCACACCACCATTAAGGTAAAGGATTGCAAAAGCCTCCCCAAAGAGGGCACGCACCATTTTAACAAAAGTAGAACCAAACCCTAGGTGATCCAAGATTACACAAATGAACTCCCGAGAGACATGATTAGATGCTTTGTCAAAACTGAACCCAAAAAGAATGCACTTTTGCCCTGAGGTACATGCATAATTTAGTAAAGTAGAAACATTCATGATATTTTCGCAGATATCCTTGCATTTGTTGATGAAGCCATTTTATTCGCTATCGACCGACTGCATGCATATACCTTGAATCCTCATAGCTATGGCCTTTGAATTGGTTTTATATGAAGTGTTCAATATGGTGATTGGCCCGCCAATCACCCACCCTTAGCCTCACTTGCCTCTTGGGAAACAACTTTAACAAACCGAAATTAACATCAGCAGTCAATGAACCCAATTCCATAGCCTCATTAGCCATGTTGACGATATAAAATTTAGTAAGGTCCTAGAAGTGTAGAAAGAATTCAACTATGAAGCCATCTGGGCTAGGAGAGCGATCCTTCTTCATCTGTAGTAATGCATCCTAGAATTTCGACATAGTGAACGGTCTTGCAATCCTCATCCTGTCCTCTAAAGAAACCATGACCTTGACAGAGGCTAGGGACCGAGACATCTTCCCCTTCCACACTATATCCTCAGTAAAAGGAGAGCTTACCACCACAACGAATTCCCATTTAAACACATCGGCTGTTTTCCAAAAGTGAGTGATAATATTTCTTTATTGATCTTGCACCCTGTCAATATTATCCCAAACATATTTCCTTCTTACTACTTGGAAAGAGAATTAATTTTGCTCTGGTAGTCACCCACATTTGACCAACACTGCCTACTCAGAATTCGAGCTCTCCTAGCGTTCAACAACTCCATCGCCTTCATAGCTTCCTCACATTCGACCACCAACACTGAAAGAAAAGGGTCCTTAGGGGCACACAGAATATCTTTGCTAAGGCATTCCCTAGCCCATTCTAAATGTCCCTCCTCCCAACAAGACTTTGAATTTTCATGCTTAGTCCAGTTCTTGGCAAAGATATGGATTCCTCTGACCCCTGCATCCCACCTAGCATGAGGATTTTATACCGAACCAGTGCATTTCCACCATGTAAGCTTAATATGCTTATCAAACTCTTCATTCAACGACCACTTGATATCCACCTTGAAAGGTATATCTAAAGACCTCCCACTCAATAATGGAATTAAAATCGACCAAAGCATTGGAACATGATCGAAGATGGCTGTCGGCCTTAGATATTCACCCCTCATCGGGGCTTTCAATCACCATCCTTCATGGGAGCAGTAGAACCTATTGATTCTAGCAGCTCGGAATTGATCCCCTCTTCTCTTATTATTCTAGAAGAAATGAGAAAAAAATTATCTATCCAATTCTATGCAATCTATTAGGCCCCAATCCATACATAGGCTCTCCCACTCTCCTTTTCTCTTCCCATCACCCTTGAGCATGCATGAGACCTATTCCCTCGTCTGCCACCATATTCCAGAAACCCCCAATTATCCAAAAGGTATCAAACATAGATTTTTTCAAAGCATCCCAACATTGACCTTGAGACCTTGCTCCATTGGGAGCATAAAGGCTGATAGGATTGGCCACAAAGCATCCCTCAACACTATGAAACACCTCTTGCATGAGAGTGCTCTCAACGGAAGCAAGAATGGAAGAAGGAGAGAGAGAGACAGAGAGCCACACAAGTTTTGGTGGGTGCAGAGAACCACCCTAATCTTCTTTTTCATTCATTTATATATGTGTTTGAGTATTGTACATAACCGGGGTAAAGGCACAGTGACCTTTAACCCCCACAACCTCCCACTTAAAGGACAATGTGCCTTTAAGGGAGAACAACCAGTGAGCATACTATCCAATGCCCATCAATATACGACAAGACTCAAACCGCTGACTAGGTAGACTCTTTGTCAGCATATCTGCAGGGTTATCATCTGTATGAACCTTGACAAGCTCTATGCGCTTGTCCTCAAGTACCTCCCTGATGAAATGGTACCTGACCTCAATGTGTTTAGTCTTTGCATGAAAGACCGGATTCCGTGCTAGCTGAATAGCACTCATGGAATCACTATGCAATGTCGGTACACTTGTATGAATCCCCAAATCTCCCACTAGCCGATCAAGCCATATAGCCTCCTTGCAACCCTCTGTGGCTGCAACATACTCAGCCTCTGTGCTAGACAAAGCAACGCACTTCTGTGCGCAAGACATCCACGAGACTGCACCACCTGCAAAGGTGAACACATAACCAGAAGTGGATCTCCTACTATCCACATGCCCTGCATAGTCTGAATCTGTGTACCCAAGTACACGCATGTCTCCTTTACCAAAGCAAATGCACATCTCCTTGGTACCCTTCATGTACCTCATGATGCACTTAACTGCCTCCCAATGCCTCTTTCCTGGATTAGCCATATACCGGCTAACAACTCCCACTGCAAATGCAATGTCTGGTCTAGTAGCTATCATAGCATACATAAGACTCCCAACCGCTGATGCATAAGGAACCTTGGCCATCATGGCCCTTTCCTCATCTGATTTGGGACTATCTGTATGACTCAGTTTCACATATGGAGGCAATGGAGTACTCACTGTCTTCCCTCCCTCCATATTGAAACGCTGCAATACTTTTGTAACATACTCTTTTTGTGAAAGCCAAAGGAGTTTCCTACTCCGATTACGCGTGATGCGCATACCAAGAATATGACCTGTAAGTCCCAAATCCTTCATATCAAAGGCCTCATGCAACTTGGCCTTTAATGCATCTAGCTCATAAGTATTCTTGCTAGCCAATAGCATATCATCCACATATAGTGCCAGGATTATCAGGCTACTATCCTTAGCCCTTTTAGTGTAGAGGCAGTGATCAATTTCACTCCTTCTAAAACCCTGGGACCGAATGAAAGCATCAAACTTCTGATACCATTCTCTAGGCGCTTGCTTAAAACCATAGAGACTCTTCTTCAGCTTGCAAACTAAATGCTCTTTGCCCTTTTCTTCAAAGCCTTCCGGCTGCACCATGTAAATTTCCTCATGCAAATCCCCATGCAAGAAAGCTGTCTTGACATCCATCTGCATAAGCTCCATATCCTCTGCTGCCACTAGTCCAAGCATGCATCTAAGTGTGGTCATCTTCACAACCGGAGAGAATATCTCATCAAAGTCCACACCCTTCTCTTGCTTGAACCCTTTAGCAACCAAACGGGCCTTGTACCTAGGCACATCATCACCTGTGACCTTCATTTTGTAGACCCATTTACATGGCAATGCTTTCTTTCCATGTGGCAAAGAAACCAAGTCCCAAGTCTTATTCTTCATAAGTGAACTCATCTCTGATTGCATAGCATACTCCCACTTGCGTTGATCCTCACGCATCATAGCCTCTCTATAGCAAGAAGGCTCCCCACAATCAGTAAGCATCACATAGTCTACCCCTGGAACAAACCTATCAGGCGGTCTAGACACTCTAGATGATCTTCTCAAGGGCATTTCAGCTTGCTGTCCCATTTGCATATCAGTCACATTTGGTTCATCATTTCCACCAATAGATGATCCATCATCTACCCTTGATTGTATACCTGTGGGAGTACTTGGTGGTACCATTTCTTGCATATTTGGTGCATGGACAGCTTGCTGTCTATCAACATATGTAGGTGGATTCACATCCTGGAAAGTGATTCTCCTCATTTCCACATCCCTCATGGGTGCCTTATGCATCTTCTTCTCATTGAAGACCACATCATGGCTGCGTATGATCTTCTTTGCTTCTAGATCCCAGAGACGATAGCCCATCTCTCCACTTTCACCATAACCCAGAAAGATGGATTTCCTAGACTTAGGATCTAGCTTCTTTTGAAGCTCTTTTGGCACATGTGCATATGCCTCACACCCAAATATACGCAAATGAGAGTAAGAGGGCTTCTTGCCACTCCATGCCTCTTCAGGAATACCACCATCCAAACTCTTACTAGGTGATTTATTGATCACATGCACTGCAGTCTTCATTGCCTCAGCCCAAAAACCACTAGAAAGACTTGCATTGGAAAGCATGCATTGCAATCTTTCTTGAATGGTACGGTTCATCTTTTCTGCAAGTGGATTTTGCTCTGGAGTACGAGGGGATGTGAGCTCCCTCTTAATCCCACGTGTATCACAGAAATGCTGAAAGTCATGAGAGAGATACTCTCCATCATTGTCAGTCCGTAGGCATTTAAGCGTTCTACCTGACTGATTCTTAACTAAGGCCAGCCATTTCTGAAATACCTGGAACACATCACTCTTCCGAGCTATAGCATAAGCCCACACTTTCCTAGTTGCATCATCAATGAATGTCACATAGTATTCAGCCCCGCCTAATGACCGTGTAGGCATGGGACCACATACGTCTGAATGCACCAAATCAAGCATTTCAAACTCTTTCTTTCCCCTTCTTTTATGGGCTGATTTAGTCTGCTTCCCATAGAGACAATGCTCACAGAATTCAAAATCAGAGAAACTCAAATGCGGTACATAACCCAAACGGCATAAGAGTTTCATTCCATTCTGGCTCATGTGCCCCAACCTGCAATGCCACAAAGAAGTGCTTGGCTGCTTGGTTATTGCAACAACATGATCAAATACCCCTGATACATGTAAGGGATACAAAGTCCCACACTTGGCACCCCTGGCCAAAAGCATAGAGCCCTTCTGAATTTTCCAACTTTGAAAGCCAAAAGTGGTGTGAAAACCAGCATCATCTAGCTGACCCACTGAAATAAGACTCTTGGTCAGCTTAGGCACATGTCTCACATGTTTCAAAAAAAATGCAGACCCATTTGCAAAAGAAAACTTTATGTCACCTGCTCCCACTATGTCACATGCATAGTCATTTCCAAGATGCACACAACCTGTCTTTCCATTATCATAAGTGGAGAACCATTCCCTATGGGGAGTAACATGGAATGAAGCACCAGAATCCAAAATTCAATCCTGGGAATATGCATCATCTGAAGTGGTAAGCAACTCTGCAGATAAACTAGACATGAAGAGAACGTCATTGTCACTATCATGTGTGACTGCATTGATCTCCTCGATCTTCACTTTTCCTTTGTCCTTCCTTGGACTCTCTTCCTTTTGATTTGCACCCCAATTTGCATTCTTTTTCTTATCCTTTTGCTCTCTTTTCAGCTTGTAGCAATCCTTTTTCATATGGCCCTTCTTGCCACAATGGTAACACTCAATGTTCCGTGCCCTGGATTTGCTACGAGACTTCCCTCTTTCTTGTGACTTCCCCCTGAACTGTGATCTACCCCTTTGCACATTTAAGGCTGCATCCTGCTTGTTGCCGTCCATAGACTTCCGTCTAATCTCCTCGGCCAACAAGCTACCCACAACATCATCAAATTTCAGTACTCCACCAGGTGCAGAGTTACTGACAGCTGTACGAAAGGTATCCCCTGAGGATGGCAATGAACATAAGAGAAATATTGCCTTAGTCTCCGCATCAAAATTCATCTTCTGAGCCTGAAGCTGGCTGAAAATAATATTGAATTCATTCAAGTGAGAAGCAATGGAGACCCCTTCCTTTATCTGCAGCTCAAACAACCTCTTCATGAGGTAAACTTTATTAGAGGCTGTTTCCTTTTCATAAGTGGCACACAGTTTCTTCCACAAATCTTCAGTAGTCTGCTCATTTACTACTGTGAAATAAACTGACTCTGCAAGATGAAGTCTAATAGTAGACTTTGCTAATGCATCCAACTCATTCCAATCATCCTCAGACATATTTGCAGGCTTAGCTTCAATCCCTGCCAAGGGTTTAATCTGCTTCTTTTGAATAAGCACATCCCTTATTTGTTCTTTCCACAAAGAAAAGTTTGTCCCATCAAACTTTTTAATGTTGAAAAACTCCTTTTCAGACATGGAAGAGGATGCCATGATGCAAATGAAACAAAATCCCAAATGCTAGTGCCTGCAAGAGAGAATCACACCAAATACCAGGTGCACCCAAATGTGTATGCCACAATAGAGTGAAATGTCACCAAAACTCAAAGCTCAAAGCATCAAAAGATGCATCTGACTCATGTGCATATACTATGCATCCATATGAGCAAATCTGGCCCAAAAGAAAATGCCAATAAGTGCCAAATGACTCAAGCATAAACACCGTCCACTGGCATATGCATCAATAATATCTCATCCAAGAGAGCATAGCACTATCAGTGCATCACCAGCAATGTGTCAAAGCTGTCCCTCAGCATAAAATAGCATCCATGTGCAAAGCGTCCATAAAAAATAGCATCCCACAAGGCAATTTGGGCCTATCAGCGCATCCAACAAGGACCGCAATGCATCCAAATGGCCTATAAATCATCCACTGCAACCCAATGCATACCACGAATGAGGGCACACTGCTCAAACTGCAACCAGAGTGATCTGCATAAGATATGCTCAAGAAATCATAGTCCCACGGTAATGAGCGCTACTGAAAATAGAACCTGAGATGCCTCAAAACATGAGCGCCATTGCATAATCGGACTCAGCAAGAAAATCTGCAAATATCTCTCTTCTGCCAGAACTCCAAAATCCCAACCGATGAGTGAGAAATGGGAGTCAATACTTATCCACTGCCATGTGGCATAAATCTAAGGTTTCAAAACCTTAGAATGAAAAATGCATAACAGAGAGACGAAATCGAATACACAGAGATCTATAACTCTGAAAATCCTCCACCGAATTGCGCAAGAACTGATAGGTAGGGGTTTTTGGGCGTTCGGAACGCAATGGGACAGACGGTTTTAGAAACCGTGGTCTCAATCACTGGGTCCAACACACGGACTGAAAAACGTTTTTGGAAACAGAGCTGTTTGTAAACTCCACCGGAGTGCGAATGATGAGCAACATAGAAGTTTTAGGACCTCCTGAGTCCACCGGAACTGACAGATCTGCAAATGGTTGCTCCAAACTTGAGTTCCAACACCTGGGCAAAAAACGCAGAAACTGACACAGTGAGTCAGAAATCGAATGAAATGATCCCAGATTCAAGAATGAAGGTGTTTCCAAGCTCCTAAAGTGAAGTGGACACCAAAAGCAAGCAATAGTTGCCTCTACAAGTCAATATGGAGTCTCTGTCGTCGAACGGAACAGGGAAAAGCTCAAAAAACGACTTTTTCTTTGAAAACTCTTAACAGGCTCTCAAAACCACTTCGCAAAGCCAAAGTGACTTTTCCAAAGGTTCCTCCAAGGTCTCTGCACACTCAGATGCAAGTAAAGTCACCCCCAAAGCTTTCCACCGAGCTTCTCCTTCCTCCCACAGAGCTGCTGAGCTTCAAGCATTCACGCACGCTCAGCTAGATCACCCGGGCTCTGATACCAGTTGAGAGTGCTCTCAACGGAAGCAAGAATGGAAGAAGGAGAGAGAGAGACAGAGAGCCACACAAGTTTTGGTGGGTGCAGAGAACCACCCTAATCTTCTTTTTCATTCATTTATATATGTGTTTGAGTATTGTACATAACCGGGGTAAAGGCACAGTGACCTTTAACCCCCACATTGCATGCATACCAAACTCCTAGCCAAGATAGTCATGCCTCCACACTCTCCCACAGGGTAGTTAGTAAGAACAACATATCCCATTCTACCAATATACCAAGTAATTGCTCATGGTTAAGAAAGTATAGCACCGCTTTTCGAGCCTCATCCATAGTGACTTTTAAGAACTAGGTCTCAGGTGTTTTGTACCAATCCTCCAAGACAAGATCGAGGCACTGGCACGAGCATGGCAATACCCAAATATGCCGATATCTATGATTTATTATTTTTCTAGCCTTTTAGAAATTCTTGGCATTATCAATAATGAGTTGAATGACATTGTTGGGGCCAATATCTTCAATACACTTGCTTAGTTTCTCGGCAATGAATTCTTCGGTCTTGGCTTCACTGCTCATATTAATTGATTGATGGAAGGCCTTGCCTTTGAATATCACAACCATGACATTGATCAAGGGCCTCTTGCTAACACTCTTCCATCCGTCAGTTGCGATGGTGTAAGCTATTTTTTTCAATGCCGTCATAAACAACTTGTTGCTTCTCCTCTGGCATCCCATTATAGTAGGCATCCAGCATGCTATTACGCATAGCATCATAATTAGGCATTGTGAAACCCATCCTAGCTTTGGCCACAGAGGCCATGGATTTTTTCCAATGTGGGATTTGAACCATGCTTAACGGATAGATTCAAACGAGGCACATTATTGCATTGTCTGCTTTCCATATGCACATTCGAGCAACTTGCTAACTATGCAAGGGACCCTGTGCCACTATTATGCACTATTTCACTTTGTGAGCAACTTTCCATAGTCATTGACTGCTTTGCTTCGTAAAAATTGCCCGTCGAATGATGCTACGATGTCCATAACTCCTGATTCTAACTCCTGATTCATTAACGGCCACCATGTACACCTCGCTGAAGAGTCCCTCTGCAGCCATTGGACCTACACTTTGCCAGTGGTAGACGAGATCCATGATAAGCTGTTTACCAGATTTCGACAGGCTGAATGTGGTCACCGTGGGGGGCACTGGAACAAGTTTGATCTTCTAGGACACTATAATCCCCTAGCTTCCTGCACCTCCTCCACGGAGAGCCCAGAAGAGATCCTTATCTGTGACGCTCACCCTCTTCAACAGACTGCCATTTGCATTCAAAAGGTGTGCCTCAATAACATTATCTGTAGTAACACCATATTTTCGAGATAGCGCTCCATAACCACCGTCGCTTAAATGACCATTGACCCTTATGGTTGCGCACCTTCCCGCCAAAATCCATAGGAAGATGTTTCCTGGGATATGGTGGAGTAAATCTCGCCCACCGTCGCTCTTGCTTCCACCCATGCTGTTTTTGTGGCCAAATCCATGGTGATAGCATGTAAAAACAGTAGGTCAAGGATAATGAACGGTACGTTGGCAGTAGAAGACAAGCCTTCGTAGCTGTGGCCTCCACTCCACACGTGCAGGCCCCAATTTCTGGGGATGCATGACCAAGCATGCTGCACCGTCGTTGCTGAACCTGGAAGGACGATGGCAACGGGCTTGGCGACTCCAGCTTCAGTGAACCGCAAGTTCTGCAAAGAGAAATTGAGCAGGCTGATGAAGGCAACATCGGGGTTGGAGTTGAGGGTGGTGAAATTGAGGACACCCTTCTTGATCAGGCATCTGGACAAGTTGTCTACAGTAGTGGGAGTTGCATCGACGTGAAAGGTAGAGGCGAGACAAAACAAAACAATGAGGAAGACAATGAGAAGAGAATTAGAGGCCATGTTGAGAGTCATAGGAAAGCTGTAAATGAGATTAGCGAATTAGAGCATGGGAGGATGGAGGAGGAGAAATGTGAGGGTCATCAAAACAGCAAAAAGAATAGGAGGCAACCAAAAGAGTGAGGGATGAGGATGAGTTGCATGCAATCAACCTTCGAGTGCTGCCTTTGTAAAGTGCAACCTTGTAGCCCATAAGGTGTACCCATCTCCTTGACATTTGGCCTTAGGCTAGGACACTTTGTTCTTGGATTCACTTTCTATGGCTTTTGGGCGTGGCGAATTCACACCCCTTTCTCTCGTTTTTGGGCATGTCACATTCACACCCACCCCAAACAATATCTTCTACAAAGATTCCCGCCATATCCTCTTAGCTCATTGGCAGAAAATGGGTAGATAGCTCATCTTTATTTCTTGGGTGACCCTAGATTGTCAGACGAACAAAATTGTCAGCCTCTAGGATGCCACATAGGCCACCCATAAGCGTGCTTGTGAAGGGCATAGTAGGTGTCCTTTCCTACTTGGCAGAAAGCTATTGGAACAACCAATACACAGCTAGAAATGGGTGGATGTTTGTGAACCTTACCATATAATCCAAAGTTTAAAACACAAACTCGGCCCTCTATCTTGGTTTTATGATCATCGTTGGAAGGTTCCTTTTCATCTAGATAGGTGAAGAGCAATGGAAGATACAAGGAAGATCCAAGGTCAAACATCAATCAATGACACCTTTATGATCAATGGCATGAGACTTACACTGGTTACGTGTTGCCTACATTGTCACCCTAACTACGATCCAAAAATATCATGAGTCAATCTTTTCGAAAAAGAAAAATGGCTCATGGGTGCGCTTGGCTATAGGATCTTTCAAGGCCTCCCTAGGATCTCTCTCTCATGCTACCTCCTTTTGTCTTCTCAAAAAGATTATTTTTGCTGTTCTAAAAAATCTTCCCTTTCTCAAAAAGTCTGAGTCACATCTCCATGAAAAGAAAAGAGTTTAAACTTGCAAAAGAAAACCATGTATATGGTTTTCAAAAAGTTTGTGTTATTTTCCCACTAGTCCATCTAAAAGGTCTCATACATGAGGAATGAAACCTTGCTTCAATGTTAGAAGGGACAACATGATCCAAATAGTTTTCCTATTTCTACCATTTAGAGATATTACAATTAATCTTGCATATTAGGTTACCCAATTTTAGGGTTCCCTTTAAAAAGTCCTAAAATTTACCTATAGCTTTAAAGTGAGGCAAACTCTGTAAAACTCTTACAAACAAAATTTCAAATTCCTGACATCTTCAAGGTAATGCATAAATTCCCCTCTCTTTACGAGCAAGTTCATCAGAGCTTCTGTACTATTATCATACACATATATCTATACTCCTCATTCTTACACTCCCGGCCCATTTTCATTTCCTAACATTACTTGTCATCCAGTGATTGTCAAACTCGATCTTCTTAGGAACTCCCCCTTCAATGTTGAATGATATAATCCTTTTTCTTCTATGACTGCTTGCAAAAGTCCATTACCACCCTCTTGAATTCAATAGCGAGTACCTATAGAATCCATGATTGTTTCAAACTCCCCTATTAACCTCATAGTGGAGGGTGGTGGAAACTTGGGAGTCAGCTTGTCTTCCCCCATTGGCATTGACTATACCAGAGGCAGAGCATGTACACCGATGCTCACTGTGTCTCTCCCTAGATCTAGTGCTAGCTTGGGAGATTTCTATAGAGGCCAGTAGGCCCAACACTTGCTATGAGCTTGCTATCTTTCCTCCTCAATCTCAGGTAGAAGTCTAACTCTATGGTTGGGAGACAGTTGCGCCAGTAAAACTGTGAGCTTTCTGCATACTATTGCATGAGGTAGTAGTATTGGAGATATGACCCCTTCACTCGATCCTCCACTAGCAATCCTTCACGAAATCAAATGGTACATTACATTTAAAATTTGGAATGCATTCTATTTAAACAAGGAAACATTCTCCGCTTGCCATGAAGGGAAAAAGGAGCGTAGATGTAGAGGTTTATAATGGGAAGGCAACTTGTAAGCAATAATTTTTTTGTTAGGGCAAAGATTCTAGGGAGCACAATGGTGAAGGCTCGGGCCACTTCAACATTGTGTTCCCTGGAAGTCTTGCCCCATAAAAACTGCACACAAGTTTCCATCTTATTGTGCTCTAAAGGTCAATGTCTACAACAAGATGAAATATCATGTGCGATGCAGGGAAAAGGTTCCACGGAGCACAATGGTGAAGGCTCCCCCACTTTAGCATAGTGTTCACTGCAACATTCCCCCTGCCCCAAAAAAACTTGCACACAAGTTTCCTTCTCATCATAAATATTGACCCCTAGAGCATATGCATATGCTTAAAGATTTAAAGCTTTATGCATATGCTTCAAGCTTTTATTTGAAAAACATAAGCATAGAGATTTATCATGAAGCTTTGTGTAGAAGGAAGAAACAATGCATACAACCTACCCAGTCTCATTTGCAAATACTTAAGGCATTGCAAATACTTAAGGCATTGCAAATGGAAGGGGGAAAAGAGAGGGAGAAGGGAAGGAGAAGGAGAAGAGAAAAACTAAGGAGAAGAAGTTGGAGAAAAGAGAAGAGAGAAAGGAGAAGGGAAAGAAGAAAAGAGAAGGGAGAAGGGGAAAGGAAAGGGAGAAAAGAGAAGAGAACAAGAATGGGAAGGGGAAGGAAAGGGAAAGGGCAAGGGAAGGAAAGGGAAAGGGAAGGCAGAGGGGATGGGAAGGGCAAGGGAAAGGGGAGGAAAGGGAAAGGGAAGGGAAAGAGAAGAGAGAAGAAATTGGAGAAAAGAGAGGAGAGAAGAAATTGGAGAAAAGAGAACAGAGAAGGGAGAAGGAAAAGGAGAAAAGAGAAGGGAGAAGGGGAAAAAGGAAAGGGGAAGGGAAAAGGGAAGGAAGGGGAAGGAAAGGGAAAGGGAAGGGAAAGGGGAAAAGGGAAGAAAAGGGGAAGCCTAGAAGGGAAAGAGGAAGGGGAAGGGGAAAGGAAAGAAAAACCTGACAAAACAAAACAAAAGCGACATATCATGTATATATATAAGTTTGAAGAAGAGGTGCTTGCAAGGTCTGAAGGTGCTCCAAAGTTGTGGAGAGGTATGGAGGTGGTTGAAGGTTGTGGGGGGTTGCAAGAGATGAATGAAATCAATGCAATTCAAGACTGTGATTTTAGCTCCCCACAACATTGATATTAGCATCGAAATTAGCATCCAAAAAAGCGTTGATATTAGTGTCAAAAATCTGATACATTAATTTTGAAAGTTTCTTAATTTGGGCCCAAAATTTTAATGCTTGTCTTGTTCCAATTATTGGTAGAGTTAAAAAGATGATAACGTGAGATGGATTGTGAAGGTTTAAAACCTAGGAACATTATTTTACGGCCCATATCCCGTTTTAATTGCATTGGGAACATGTGGGTCCATGATGTTGGTTTTCCATGACCATGTTCGGCAGCCATGGGAAAAATGTGATGAAATCTGGTAGGGCTCTAATTCGTGATGGTAAAAATATTCGTGCTAGTAGTATTGTTGAATTTGGCGTAGGAAAAAAACATCTTTTAAAGGGTTCTTTTTCACCATGCAACACGCATGTGCAGGGGAAAAAAGCCTTGATGGCATTCTAGGCATGCAAATGGGATCCGATGGCCATGTTACTTGGACTCAAACTCATATTCTCTAAGGCACTTTCAAAGTATCATGCCCATAGGGTACCATTTGCATGGTCAAGGAGCCATATTTCAATGTTTTTGCCCATGCATCATGCATGGGCATACAAAAAATGCCTCGATGGTCTTCTAGGCATGCAAATGGATTCTGATGGCCATGATACTTTGTATAGGCCTCAAAATCACCTACTTCAGGTCTTTTTCAAATTATCATGCCCATAGGGTACCATTTGCATGGTCAAGAAGCCATATTTGCATGTTTTTTCCCATGCATCACGCATGTGTGTATAAACAAATGCCTCGGTGGTCTTCTAGGCATGCAAATGGGACCCAATGGCCATGATACTTTTTATAATACTCAAAATCACCTAATTTAATGCCCATGCAAATTATCATGGCCGTCGGGTATCATTTCATGGTCAAGAAGCCATATTTCCATGGTTTTGCCCATGCCTCACATGGGCATATAAAAAAATACCTCGGAGGTATTCTAGGCATGCAAGTGGGACCTAATGGACATGATACTTTTATGGGCCTCAAATTTACCCACTCTAAGGCCTGTGCAAAGTGTTATGCCCATAGGGTATCATTGCATGATCAAGAAGCTATATTTCCATGTTTTTATCCATGTATCACACATGTATGCAGGGAAAAATGCCTCAGTGGTCTTCTAGGAATGCAAATGGGACCCCATGGAAATGATACTTTGCATGGTAATTACACTCAAATACTATAAGTCCCTTTCAAACTATCATGCCCATAGTGTAACATTTTCATGGTCAAGAAGGCATATTTCCATGTTTTTGCCCATGTATCATGCAAGTGGAGGAAAAAAATGTATCATGCAGGTGCATGAAAAAAAGGCCTCAGTGGTCTTCTAAGCATAAAAATAGTTCTTGATGGCCATGATACTTTGCATGAGCCTTAAAATCACCTACTTTAAGGACTATGAAAAGTATCATGGCCATACTAGATACCATTTGCATGGTCAAGAAGCTATATTTCCTTGTTTTTGCCCAGGCATCATGCATGGGCGTACAAAAAAATGCCTTGATGGCATTCTAGGCATGCAAATGGGACTCGATGGCCATGATACTTTGCAAGGTCCTTAAAATAACCTACTTCAAGACTCAAGAAAAGTATCATGTCCATCGGGTACCAGCTCCATGGTCAAGAAGCCATATTTCCATGCTTTTCCCCATGTATCACATATGGGCATATGAAAAAGTGCCTCGATGGTCTTCTAGGCATGCGAATGGGATCCAATGTCCATGATACTTATCACGGTCCTTAAAAAAAACTAATTTAAGAACAATACAAGGTATCATGACCATCGATCACCATTTGCATGGTCAAGAGGCCATATTTCCATGTTTGTGACCATGCATCATGCATGGGTGTACAAAAAACTACCTCGATGCTCAATAATGCTATGTCGTAATGCTACACTATCTACTTCAAACTCTATTAGTATATGATAAGGAGCTCTCATCGGTTTTATGAGGCACCTTAACATTTTTTGGATCACAAAATGCGTTGTACAAAATCTTGTCCATAGAAAAGTTTATTAACGTATTTATTGATGGAAATATCGACTTTGGTAAATTTCCACAGAAGTTTTTGAGAGAAATATCAACGAAACAAAGCATTGCCAAAAATTATAATCGATAGGATCCATTTTTTGTATGTTTTGTCATCATGTATGAATAATGCAATAACATAGTGTTGTAATGAGTAAGCCTAACCTTTGTAGATGTCTTCAAGCTCATTGGAATCCGAAGAAGAGACTAGTAGAGAAAATCTCCATCAACGAGTCTTCTGTGTTTGTGCACAATGCAAAGGACAAATAAGGAGACTATGCACCATATCAATAGCACACATAAAAAGATATAGTTGCTTCCAACCTTTACCTGAGATACACTTGAGCAACAAGGTAGAAGTGTTACTTTGCCTTGTTTGTGAGTGAATTCACTAAATTCATAAAAATACAAAGGGCACGGGTTTTGAGGGAATCTTAAAATGGGTACTAATGTTACGTACCTGAAATAGATGTTACACTGGTTTTTTCCTTTAAAAAATTCAAATATGCAAGGGAGAAATATGAAAATTTCATGTCCCCCTCCCCACAAAATATAAGATACATACCTTGAAGAATATGCAAGATTTTAAGATTTGTACATATTTTTCATAATATGTGAGGCCCAAGGGGGGGGTCTTTTGGATGAAGGGGGGTAAAACAAAAAATACACTGAAATATGAAAACCCATCTTCTTTCAAATTAATGTAACTTTTTCATGTGTTACCCAAATTTCAAGGTATAAAGACATTTGAAGCTCTTTTATTGTAGAACACAACCATGTTAAGATAGTTGGGAGTTTGGAATTTCCTTGAGCTGCAAAATGTCATTGTATTTTGAAACAATAAAAATCTTGCAGATATTTCTTGGACTTGTGGACTTTCTCATGGTGCTCGTAAAACCTGATTTTGTATTGACCTGCTTCCATGTTAGTACTTAAATGTTTTAAGTAGCTCGGTGGTTAAAATTTGACGATTAATGATAACGAGTCTAAAGGGTACTCTTTTAGTATTACTCTACAATAAATTTTAGGATAGCATGGCAGTAGTGTAGGGATAGCTTGGTGGTAGTGTAGGATAAGTTATTGCTAGTGCGGTGGTTAGTTGTACTAGGACATTAACATCCACCAGCGAAGTCATTTGCTTCTATTGTTCAAGATGAATGGATTTGTAGGATGTGTGGATTCGTTATGCCAAACCAGCACGATGGTTGTTGGGATATACTAAAAACAAGCATGGGATAAAATTTGATGGTTAATGAAATGATTAATACTCTAAAGGGCATTATTTTAGTATAGCACTATGCAACAAATTTCAAGATAGCATGTCAATAGTGTAGGGATAGCACAGTAGTAGTGCAGGATAAGTTATTGCCAGCACGATGGTTGGTTGCACTAGAATATCATTAACCACTAGCATGGTGGTTTGCTTCTATTATTACAAGATGAATGGATTTGTAGGATGTGTAAATTCATTATGGGCAACTAGCGTGGTGATAGTTGGGATATACTAAAAACAAGCATGGAATGAAATTTGACGGTTAACGAAATGATAAACAGTCTAAAGGGCACTATTTTAGTATAGCATTACTCAACAAATTTTAGAATAGCATGGTAGTAGTGCAGGATAAGTTATTGCCAGTGCGGTGGTTGGTTGGACTAGGATATTAACAGCCACTAGCGTGGTGGTTTGCTTCTATTATTACAAGAAGAATGGATTTGTAGAATGTGTGGATTCATCATGGGAAACCAACATGGCGGTTGTTGGGATATACTAAAAACAAGCATGGGATTTACCGTTTGGGATTTACAAAAACAATTTAATAAAACTAGCATGGTGGTTGTTTGGGGTATACTAAAAAGAAGCATAGTCTCACATACAAATTCCATTTTCTAGGATAAGTGGACATATTGTTTCCTTGCAATGAGACTACATACATTTTCTTAGTACTATCTCAGTCATCCTCATCCACCGCTCCAAGACACCCCAGGATGTACTCATGCGTGTCTAAATCCAATTTGAACACACTCTTGTCCTTATTTTGTTATGGCACAAGTTGTATGTGGAACTTAATAGCTCTTACTAGATGAGAGTACACACATTCTTGTGGACTCTTATGTAGCAGTTAGTAATTGCGGCCTCTCTTGGATGTTTTTTTGTACAAAAAATATTCGACTACTACATTCCACTTCTCATAGGTTGTTCCCCAATTATCGTTAAATGTTTCCTCAACCTTGTGCATAGGTTTTGTGCACTGCAACAGAAAGTATGGGTCATCTTCCTCGTTCTCACCAGATGCTGCAACAACTGCGAAGTTATCCCCCCCTTCCAGACAGTCAGTGAGGTCATCGAAACTCTCCCCAAAATGTGGTGAGTCATTTGTCTCTCCATTGTTTATCACTCCATCTGAACGTAGAGGGAAAACTTGAACTCGCTCCCATGTCTTCACAGTTGCAATGCTCTCACAATCATCATGATTTCCTATGATGTGAATTAAAAACCCCTCCTATTATTATAAACCTATTAATTTTTTTCCAAAAGTGGACTTAAAATACCCCGCATTTTGAATTAACGTGGTACACTAAAATTTTGGAGGTGAACCCCCTAGAGTAGGATGAGCTTCCCCTCAAGTGCCAATCTAACCATGGCAAGCTTTGGCATTAAAGACATGAGAGAGCATGATCAAAGATCCAAGTTGGATGTGCACAGTCCAAGAAGAATCTATTCCTCTCTTTTTCCCTATCCCTTGAGCTCTTCCCAATTCGTATTTCTTATTTACTTTATGAGTTTTAGAAAAGATACACAAGTGTTCACTGTAATGTTTTAGTTTGTAGATAGAGAAATCTACAACTTTCCATGCTCTAGATTTTTCCTAAGACTTTTCAAGTTTTAAGGCCAAAATATAACTAAAACATGAAGAGTTTTAATAGAAATTTATTTGGTAGACTTGAAAGTTTGTAGCCACATTATACATAGTTTGCTGGTTTTCTATTACCTTTGAATATGAGGCCAGCCAGAAAGACTTGGCTCTCAAAGTTTTGAAGGTTGTGGATCTTTTGCAAGGTAAGAAACCTACTAGACCAAGAATAGGACCCAAGTTAATGCGAATCATGAGTTGACACTCTACAATGAGTACTCAAGTAGGCTATTGAATGGAAGATCTCTCTTACATCAAGTATATTTGAGTGCATTGTTCAATCATGGATGAGATGAAGGTTTTAAATATAGCAAAGCTAGTTAGAGTTCCTTTGGAAAGCCACAACATTAGATTTCTGATAGTAATAAAATTGGAGAATGATTATATTCCTTCATGTACTAACAAAAAATATATAGCTAGTTTTAAGGCCAACAACACACATAACAAGGTGAAAATTTCATTAAACGTAGAGGGAAAACTTGAACTTGAAAACTTGAACTCGCTCCCATGTCTTCACGGTTGCAATGTTCTCACAATCGTCATAATCCCCTATGATGCTCGCACTGCAAAAACAAGAAAGTTTTCTCGTTTTAATTAGTTGGTTGTTTGAAAAGCCCCATATGCTTTGCAGGCCACAAACTCCTTTAATTTTCTTGCAATCGCGCCTGCTTCTCCTTTGCACTTCATCCACTTTCACTTCATGGAACACTATGCGTACTATAATATTCTTAAGGCTTTGTTTACTGTATGTTGAATGCGAGCCTGTGGAGAGGTTGGCTGTAAGCCATGTTACAGCATCATGGGCATCATTGAGTTTTTCTTGAGGGCATGCTAATTGGTGTTTAAATAGAGCTTGCTTAATAATAGCACCGCATCCATCATGTTCACCCTCGTCATGGCTAGACCCAAAGAAATTCCACATCTTGTCTAGACCATTTGAACCTTGAGATGAAGTAGAATCCACGTGCTGACTTAAATTGAGAGGCAGCACCATCTCACCACACCCAATGTTGTTTTGTATTTTCTGCATGGGGATTTTCCTTTTTCAGCCATTCCCAATGCTATAGAAAAGCATGCTGCACAAATAGGGCATCATGTTCCCTATCATCTAAAATGTAGAAATGGTACGTGTGTTGCACTGACTTGGACTCCTATGAGTCAGCATGTAGATTGGCATCAGGCATGGAAGAATCAAGAAAATGACTATACGTGATATGCACAGGAATTGTTACCTACTTATTGTACATGATATGCACTTTGTATCTCATTTTGTTCTTGAAAAGAATAATTTTTAGCAAAATCTATGATAGATACAATAGTGTCGTGGGGAAAATTGGCAAGGCACGTCTTGAACTGCTTGTCTAGCCAGCTGGCCGTGAAATTGTGAAGCACATATTTTGGGATGGATTGAACCACGTGACCTACAAGCTCCCTTGGTTGGGTGCTCTTATATGACTGTTGCCATCTCTTTCTATCGGATCCTTTAACATTAACATTTTCAAATCTCCTCCATTTTAGAGCAACATGGTTGTCTTCCCTCATTTCATTTGGATAGACATTGAATGTCTTCTTCTTCAGCTTCAAACTACAATGCTTGCATGTGCTGCGAATGCATTCAATCCTGTGCTACTCACGGTCTCCCTTTGGACAAACCACTAGCTCCCACAGAGACCTTAGGCTACAAAACCTGTCGTCCCTTGCAACACATGATTAGGATTCAGGTGGCCTATAGATTGCGCATTCATTGGGGAGGCATGGGCATTGATCCCCATGCAGCAATGCTTCGACCAGATCTCAAGTCATTCATAGCTTTGGGAGCCACGTCAAAGTCTGTGTGTGTTTTGCAACAACAAACATTCCCGTCTTTGAGTTTTTAGATTCACCAGGGCTTACAATGCTCAAAGCTCCTCTGCACAATTGAAATGTCCAGATTCTGATCCATAAACTTGAGATACAACTTCGTCTGCTGACCCAACATGCAGGAAAGTATATAATGAAGCAAAACAAATTTCAACCACTGCACTGGTTTAGGACAGTCACAACTTCAATCATCAGGCTAGTTTAGGACACATTTAGGACAATCAACCATCGGGCTAGTTTAGGACACGTCAGTCACAATTTCAACCACCGGGATGGTTTAGGGCATTGTCACAGTTTCAACCACTCAGATGGTTTAGCCTGACGGTCTCAACTTCACATATTAGACAATAACAAGTATATTGCTTTTCATTTTTAAATTTCATCATTAGAAAATAATAATATATTGCCTTTCATTTCTGAATTTCATAATTTAACAATGGTATATGACCCGAATAGCAAGAAATTAAATTTAACGAATTTAAGTACTAAGAAACACAATAATTTCAACCACTGAGCTAGTCAGTAACTAATGTTTGTTCAACCACGTTGGTTCAGGTCAATCACATAACTGGTGATTAAGCCGAAGCAGCCACGGTTGCATGATATTCCAACCATCGGGCTGGTTTAGTAAAATAACACTATATTGCAAAATATATTACTGTTAATTTTTGCTCAACCATGCCACTGGGCTAGACAATACTAATGTCTGTTCAACCACGTTGGTTCAGGACAATCACATAACTAGTGATTGACCTAAACCAACCTACAATTGCATGATGTTCCAACCACCGGGCTGGTTTAGGACAATCATATTTAGTCCAAGCCTGATTTAAGAAATAAAACAAGTAATCTATCCCAATGCTCAATCACAAATAACCACCGAGCTTGTTTAAGCACCACTGACTAGTGTTGTATCTAACATGTGTATGATGTGCTCCTCAAACACCTTGCATCCCGTTTGCTTCTTATAGATGTCCTTTCTATTTGGAAAAACTCTCATTTTTTTGTGCCAAAATGTTGTCACTATAGCAATGACTTCAGTACTTAGGTTGTCTCTTCTTTTCTTGCGTTCTATTAAAGCCCACAGACTTCTCGGATCGGGATGATTGTGCATTGCTTTTGCTATACGTTCAACCATTGGAGCCACATTGGTCCTTCTGATTGACAATATCTTTGACATTGTGCTCCCAAGCCGCTGCTTCTTTGTTTCAGGAGATACCAACATAGCTAATGTCATCCTCTTTGCAGCTAGTTGATCTAAGCTGTGCACCCCTTTCACTTTCTAAAGGCCATTTCTCAAGTTAGAGAGCATCGCCTCTTGGGCGTGCATCTCTTGAGGTGTTAGTAGGGTTGTTACTCTACGAACTTTAGGGTGCAAGCTAAAGCTTGTGAAGACTCGAGATTGGTAATCACTTGAATGGCCTAATGTTATTGTCTCGAATACTCCCACCAATTGTGACACCACATCTCGTGTTCTTCACTTCGATGGCAATGATCGAATGTGTGCATCTGCAACCGCTTCTTACTGCTGCTTTGCATAGAGTCTTCTTTCTTCTCATTGTTTCTCCCTTCACAAATGTTGCAAAAGTGTCTTCCATTGTCGATTCAATACCGTGCCCGCGCTTTCCTCGACCCGCACTCTGTTCCTTGTGCCTTGACTTGGCTTTTCGGCTTTCCTATCTCGTAGCCTCTGTCTGCTTCTCTTATAAGCCATGGCGAGTTACATGTTGACATTGATGCTATGGCCAGGATTAGTCCAGAATAGACCGAGAGAAGCTAGCTAGTGAGGCAAGCAAAGAATACAAGACAACTTGAAAGAAGACAATGGTCAACCAAAGTCTGCACAAGGTCACGTCAAGGTGCGTGTGGGTTGCAAGGCGTTTGTAGGGCAAGGGCAGGTTGCAGGTACTTAATCTTCCAAGATTTAATAGGCAAGAGGTGTGAAAATTTAAAATTCATGAGAGTAGCAAAATTTTAGTCGTTGATTTTTCCCCCTTAGGCGATACATGTCAGCAGACTTGGATAGACTTGGATATCCCAAACAAGTGCAATGTGGCCTAAAATGCTTCAAAACACAAATAGGCCAAAGGGCACACTATCGGGTTTGATGCTATGTATTATTAAATACAATGACCTTTGGAATGCTTATGAGCCATATAGTAAGCAAGTGCATGGAAAAAGAAACAATTCAAAATTGTAAATAGTATTGGATTTATGAAATTTTATTTGCACATGCACAAATTGCACTTTTTCAATTTCTTCCATTTTAGGGTGAATCTAGATACCAATACAAGCAGAGGTTGATTGCTAAGACACAAGAACAAAGCTGAAAGAGAATGGATCGCAAGCAAGTCGTCACCAGACGGAAGAACAGATTGAAATGGAAGGCATGCAGACCACCAAGGGTGGGAGGAAGCTAGCAAAGAGAACAAGAATGGGAGGAGCAATGGGAGGGGAGGGCTTGAGAGGGGAGGCATCGCCATCAGCTCAAAGGAGGGCGGCTGCCATCTAAGGGCAATCAAGCCCTACATAGTCAAAACCCTAGACCTAAAGGATTGCCTTCCCCATGCCTCCCCTTCGGACTCGCATCTCCACCACTCCCCTTCCTATACTAAGTGCAACTAACTAATAACTAAACACACCTCCCCTCCCCCCACTCTAGTGGAAAAGTAAAGTCTAACCTAGTTCTCTACCGTGATCATATCAGCCTAACCAAATGCAATCAATCACCCCTCCCACCTCCCCTTCCCATACTCTAGTTCGAAAAAGTAAATCCTAACCTAGTTCTCTCTTGTGGTCATATCAGCCTAACTAAATATTATCAATCACCCTACCCTCGTAGTCATATCAGCCTAACTAAATATAATCAATCACCCCTCCCCTCCCCACACTCTAGTGAGCTAGTCCTCTCTCCTACTTATCTCTCCACCCTCATTAACTAGGTTTAGCCTCTCCCCAGGTTTTAATATTCTCTAACCTTGTGCATCCATTAATCCCTAACCTTGTGCATTCATTATAAAAGAAAATAAAAAATAAAAATAAAAATAATAGTATTTTCCCAGATAAAAGAAAAGAAAATAAAATAAAATATTAATAATAGTATTTTCCCACGTCTCACCGCTCTCTACAATATAATAAGAAATAATCAATTTCATTTAAAAGACCTTGCACAAGCCCCATAGATAGATATCCCAATAGCAAATGCTTAGTCTTGCCTTTGGCCTGCCAAAAAGATTTATGGATTTTCAGAATTGCGATTACAAATTTATTTGGTAGACTTGAAAGTTTGCACTTTCATTATGCATAGTTTGCCAATTTTCTATGAACATTGGGCATGAGGGCAGTCTGAAAGACTCATCTTTGAAAATTTGGGTTGTGGATCTCTTGTAAGCTGGTAAGGAACCTGCTAGACTAGGAAGGAGACTTGAGTTAATGTGAAATTCCTCTAGGGATCTCTACAATGTGTTACTCAAGTATGAGCAAATCGTTCAATTATGGGTGAGGTGAAGGTTTTGAATTTGGCAAAGCTAGTTACATTCCCTTTGGAAAGCCACCACGTTGCATTTGTGATAGTGACTAAATTGAAGAGGAATTATATTCCATCATGTACTATGAAAGAATGTAAATGTACATATATTGATTAATTCATACTCTCATGACTCCTCTTAATACGATGATTCGAGAAAAAATATTTGATTCATTATATTTTCATACTCTTTCAAAGAAATATTCTCATTACACGTGAATTTTATTAAGAATTTAATCTTTCCATTACGATGGATTCTAAGTCATACAAGTTAAGATTTTTATATTTAGAGAAAGAGTACAACAAAATTAAAGGATTTCGCTTGAATTTATGAAGCAGCTTCAAAAATGTCTAGTCGCAAACAAACGTCAATAGAAATCAAAGAAAGTGTTTGAATCTTGGATAAGTGTGAAGTCTCTGTGTGTACGAAGCTACATAAAGCAAGTCGAACAATCACCTGCAGTTTGAATGAGCAGTTCCCACAGCTTAAGCACCATTTTAACGTCTCCAGCGGATAAAATTCATTCGTTGAGTCTTTTATATACAACTCGACAAACGGCAACTTTTCAATACAAATGGCTGCAGCTATAGGCAAATTTATGATTTGCATGTCTCAGAGGCAAGTTTATGGGTTGTATTGCTTTGCATGTCATCAAACCATACGCCTTTTTTTCTTTTCCACTCAAAGCCATTCATCTTGACATTCGTGTCACGTCCCATTTCTTCCTGGACTTCGATCCTGCAGATGGTTGATGTTCTCTGCTGGTGCTCTCCGACGGCAATGGGTACACTGATCTATTCGAGTGCGCTGCAGCAGCCGCCCTTGCCAGATTCACATTTGCATCGAAACGCCCTAAACGAGGCGATAGGCCCATATTGCTGGCACCCGAGCTCCGTTCCCCTTGCCCATACGTCCCAACTTGAGGAATGTGATTCCTTTCGGTAATACTTCCATCGCGATGTGCAGCCGTGGACGTCCAGCGATTTGCCGGCTCCGTAACCATGGGGTTATCTGTCTCAGCTGGTGGCCGCTGTATTGATTGTAGCTGTGCCATTAGCCTCTCCATCTGAGCGAGCAGAGATCGCATAGAAGATTGCCACAGAGCTTGCTCTTCATCCGTACTGGTGCGAAGGACGCGCAGGTGAGCTGAAGGAGCGGACGTTCTAAGCGACGCGGAGGAGGAGAGCTCCAGCGCTTTGGCAAAGACCTCCATGCTGGAGAGGATGGAGCTCATGGTGGAAAGGTACTGCGTTGTGTGGTTGGGGGAGCCCGTTGCAGCCGTCATGGCGTTCACGTGATCGGAGCAAGCTGCGAGCTGAGAGAAAGCCCGACGTTGGAGAGGTGGTTGCGAGAGTCTACTGATATGGTGATGGAAGGCCGAGTCTGCGTAAGCTGCTGCAACAGCAGCATCGCTCATCTCATGCGGATTGCTATTGCCCGCGAGGAAGAACCTTGGCGAGAGCGCATCCCTCACTTGTTGTCTTTGCTGTAGTAGCTCTCTGGACGTGAGCCCCTGGACGAAGGCCACAGGCCATGCCAGACGCTCCTCCCTCATCGCCCTCAGCCTCTCCAACCACGACGCTCTCGTCTCCCTCGCCACCATTTCGTTTGCTGCTACAAAATCTAACATCGTTTCGTTATGATCCGCTGAGTGCGCATGGTTCGATTCGCGATTCCTCTCCGATCTCTCTGCATGATTTCTCTGTCTCCGCTGCCGATCGCTCTCCACTCTCCTCGCCGGAGGCCTCGGTGGAATCCTCTCCCCGCGCTGCACCGCATCGCGGGAGGAGTGGTCTCCCCGGCTGTAAATAGGCACCAACTTGGTCTCACTCGCAGCGCCTTTGCAGACCGGACATTCTTTGTAGCGAGCATGGAAGTGCAACCAGGTATAAAGGCACGGCCAACAGAAAAGGTGGCCGCACAGAGTCACCACGGCATCGCTGGCGATGTTGAGACATATATTACACTTGAATTCGTCTCCAGCGCAGGTAGCTGCCTGCTGATCTGAAGCAGGAGCTTCCTTCTGGGCTAATCTCTGAAGGCTGCGAGCTGCGAAAACAAGCGAAGCAAGAGTAATTCAGAATTCGAGGCGCCATGTGCAAAAGTCCAAGAGATTAAGAACGATATGGAATGGAAAAGAGCTTATACCCTCGTCTGTGGTGCAGCCAGAAAGGCGTGGTTCCGGCTGCATGATGCGATGCACTCGTTGAAGGATTGGGAAGGGAGAAATGGGAAGGGATGCAACGCTTGAGGAAAGGCTATGGACGATGAGAAAGGTGGATGGAATTCAGCAATGGTGGGCAGAGAGGCGAGTGCAGAAGAAGCAAGCAAGAGTGGGAAGATAAGTGTGTTGCATGGGAGATGAAAGGAAGGAGACTGCGTACTAAGATGGTACGTGAATTTGAGTGGAGGAATGCAAAGTATGCAAAGCCAAGAGACAAAGTCCTCCCTGATCGACGCGTCCTTATATCAACAAGCCCTTACCCTTTATTTAAAATTCTTCACATATTGGCCGGTTCTCACCCTTAGGCCTTTACGAACACACTGCCCATAGAAGTACCCACACACTCGAAGAGCCCATCTTGGCCACAAAGCATATGAGTGGCTCGTTTAATGGCTCTTCATCCAGACTCTGGGCTTGGCTTAGCAACCAGCTCGGATCCACACGTTACAGTTGGGCGAGCGGTGTGCAAACCGTTCACTGCCGCAAGCCATTTCATTTATTCATTGTCATTGGTTGAAATTCTTGATCATGGCGGGCACTTACTCAGAGTATAAAGGCCATAAAGGTGGGTTCATTAGACCATGCGCTTGCCTAAGGAGGAAATAGAATTGGAGGATGGATGATGGGTGTGGTGGTTCACACCACTCGACGATTGTTAGGCTACTAATTTATGTCACCAATGTATGATCGGTGTAGCCATTTGGAGGAGATGGAATAGGCCAATCATGTTATAGCAATTGGAGGAGTTGGCTATGGAGTGGGTAGCCTCCATGGGCCGAACACAAATCTTTTGAGTCAGTGTCCGAGCCCGCCGTCCCTCCTATTGGGCCAACTAGGATGACAATGTCTTCTCCTATTGGGATGACAATGTCTTCTCCTATTGGGACAATCTATCCTATTAGGCCAGCACAAATCTTGTGTCAGCGTCTAGGCTCGTCCCTTTTATTGTGCCAACTAGGGCACACACACAAATCATTTATGTCAGTTTTCGGACCCTTCCCTGGCAACCCTTCACACGTCTTTTGCAGGATGGCCACTGGGTGGTTTGACCTAACGCTGGTATGTGTAATAATAAGTGTGAGATGCCACATGTTGACATTCGATTCGTCACGTGAAATTCGGTCACTCGTCCAAGCTTGGGTGGACAAGACCCCTTGTGGATTTCTTCTTTCAAAAATATAATGCACCTTCACTTGGTGCCACTTGAACTCAACAGTTCCTCCCACATAGTTTAAGGACTTCTTGGTACAATAAAAATACACCCTTATGGAAAACCATCTTTACAGTTAGAACATCAGTGGACGACCAATTCTCTTAGAAAGATGGTGTACATATACACCTTCTTCGTGTAAAAATATACCCTTTAAGTGTAAAACCATCTTTTATCAAACCTTCTTGGTGTGAAAACACACCCTTAAGGAGGTAAGGCCAAGAGATTGCCCCCCCCCAACTGTTGCATGCGCAATAGCTTGGAACTTAGGGAGGGGGGGGAACCTTCCCCCCCAAACCTATTGTGCATGCAATAGGCTTTGGGGGGGCAATCCCCTTCTCCACCTCCGACTCGGCTCCCTCTGTAGCTCCTCACGTCTTCCTCGACCGTAGGTTCCATGCGAGTGCCGATGAGAGAGAGAGAGAGAGAGAGAGAGAGAGAGAGAGAGAGAGAGAGAGAGAGAGAGAGAGAGAGAGAGAGAGAGAGAGAGAGAGAAATTCCTTAGAAATAAAAAATATTTCAAAAACTTAAGAGTTGGAAGTTGTTGCAAACACAATTGGTTGGGAAGCAATTCACCTGTCATAGCATTTTGAACTTTTTACCAATTTGTGCAGTAGGTTAAGGTGAAGAGAGAAATTTGTGCAGCAGGTTAAGGTGAAGAGAGAACTAAGCTTATTGAAGAATGAAGGAGGGACTGAAGGTCATGCTACTTATACTTATCCTAACTAAAAGCTACCCTAAACCTAATTTGATATCGCCTCTCTGAAATACCTACTCCTTCCTCATCCAATCAAATGTTCTCACTCCTAGTTTTAAATCTTCCTCCTCCATTATCACTCCTCATTTTCAAATCTTCCTCCTCCATATTCCTCTCCCTCCTCCTCCTAGGTAATCCCTCATCCCCTTCTATGATCTACTTCTCTCTCAGGAGGTAAACGATCAGGTAAATCAGATGAAAAAACATCTTTAAATTCAAACATTAAATCTTTTAAAAAAGATTTATACTTTTTAACATTATAAAAAACAACATTACTTCTTTCCGATGCAGAAGACATAAAATCACCAATAAAAGTAAGTTCACAAAGATATACCTCGCATTGTTATTGGTGTAGTAGTCATTCCAATTCCATCGAACAAATAAGAGGAGAGTTAGGCACATCATGTTCTCCTTGAATCTGAAAGACTCTACCCTATTTTTCAAACATAATGGAGTTATTAAGATAACTCCTCTGTAAGCTATGCCCAAGACTATACAACCATTCTCGACCAAGCACTACATTTGCTCGGTCGAGATGCATGATTTGGAAATCCAAGGCATCCTGATATCCATCTCTACACCATATATCATGGTGTCCCAAACTTTTTTATCACTACCCTTCGCCAAAGAGACCACATATTTATGGGCACTGGGACTCTCAGGCAATTTTAATTTCTTAACTAATGAGTAGTTTAAGAAATTATGTGTTGCACTATCATCGACCATCACTCTTACTCTTTGCCCCTTAATTTTTCCATGCATCCTCATCAAATCATGAGGACCAAAGGTGGGTTGCCACATTGCCGATGATAGACAACACATATGGGTGCTATCCTCATGATATATCTCTACCTCAGTGTACTTTTTAGTACCATTGAGCGGTAACACTTGCATCGCATGCACTTGTTTTTGTGGAGGTCTATTTGGGGCTTTAGCTCCCGCTAGTTTATTTTTAGGATAGTTCCAAGCAGCATGGTCTTTTCCCAGACATTTGAAGCAAAGATTTTCTTGCCTGGCCCTTTCATAATCCTCTTTTTTCAAGAGAGGATAATTTTGTGTTTGAGGTTTCTTAGGTGGTGCCTGAGGAACCTCCTTCTTAAAGTGCCCCTTCCTTTTCAAATTGGAAAATTTATTGAACTTTGGAACAAAACTTGTTTGCTCCGAAGTTCCAATTCTGAATTTCCTCGTTGTATCATCACATACTTAATGGCTTCCTCAAAGGTTTTTGGAGAATTTCTTTTCACCTCACTCTTATAAGTGTCTTTGAGACCTCTCACGAAACCCCTTACCTTTTGGAATTCATCAATTCCCTTCAGCTTAAGGACTGCCTCCCTATAATTCGGGACTAGAGTGTTTTTACCCATAGTGCAATTGTCCCAAGCCTCCCACACTCTTTCTAATTCATTTTCCAGTAAAAACTCTTTTAGGTTGGCTTGTTCAAACTCAGTCCAATATCTAGGAACTTTATCACTCTCCCTGAGGCTCATCCACCATTTATAGGCTTTATTTCCAAGGAAAAGACTTGCTTCCACGACTTGATTTTCAAGAGGTGTATTCCTAAGTCGATGAAAGTCTTGCCATTTTTGCAAGAATGTATTAATCGCATCTTTATGATGCTCCTTTTCTTCCCCATTGAAAATTGGCAGTTTTAAGTCCTTAAGGATGTTCGAGGTTTCTCTAAGTCGAGAGGTAGACCTCTCAACTTGATTAGGAGGAATCAATGATTTTTCAATAATAGATACCGATTGAGAATCGGCTATCTTAGTTATAGCTTTAGCTAGGGTTTTTAATGTTTCACTGATAACCCCTAACTGTGTTTCTATATTTTGCATTCGAGTTTTAAGTTTAGTGAATTTTGCATACGGAATTCCATAATCACCATAATCAATATCCTCCATTTCTACATTATCCTCTTGAGTTTCAGTTTGTACCTCCTCATGTATTTCCCCTCCAACTATCGCTTTTCCCTTTCTAGCCCTTTCCTCGGCCTCCCTATTCATACCATCCCTTTTTGAAGTTGTCATTTTAAAAATGTATATTTTCTAGAAAATGTAAAGCAAAGCGCTTTATGTCAGAGAGAAAAATATGATGCCCACTTCCCTGGTATTTGTTCGATGGTCTTGAATTCATCTTTGAAGTGGATGCATCCTCTCACGCTCTTAATTCTTGATCTCTCGTTCCAATCCCGCTTTCCTTTATACCCGCTTTCCTTTATACTCTTTGTTTGAACGTTTCTACTCGTTCTTTGATCTTCTTCTTTGAGTTTGGCGAGGCTAAGGAGATTGAAAAGAAGGAGGTGAAAAGACTTTGAAAAGAGAAGGGGGTATGCTTTAGATTTTAGAGAGGGCTATAAAGGCTCTGATGAGGTGGCTTTTTCTAAAGAACAAAATACCTTAGAGGATGTGGCTTGTGGAAGGTCGCAATTTCCTATGCCCGATTTTCGAACTCTGCATGCTCAGAGTTTTAGGCCTGCTGATTTGAGAGCTTGTAACTATAACTTGTCTCTTTGAAAGGAGTATAAGCTCATGTTACAAGGCTGGGCTCACAGATGAGTCAGAAACTATCAAAAAACCATTCAAGAGGCTATCTTGAGGTTGCGCGTGTGTAGATTAATGAATTAATGAGCTTTAGTCTGTTGCTTGAATTTAGCTTTCTGTCGTGCCGATTCGCGAATCGTTCTTCCAACTTTCAAAGCTTCCGAGATCCTTCGAGAGTTTGGATCCATTTCCTGATCTCTGCACCATCGCTCAAGGCCGTGCGCTATCTCTGAAATGCTGGCTGTCTCTGAAATTTTGAATCTTTGACAGCCTTAGTACGCACTGCATAGTGACTGGTCTTCTGAAATGTTGAATAGCTTGGAGTCCTGGACCTTGAAGTCCTGAATCTTCGTAACTCCATTTGATTTTATTGCAGTGTTGCATGGCCGTATGTACAATGGTACAAGACACTGCCACTGTCAGCCACGGCTCCTTAATAGACTCACAGTAGCATGGGAGTCTCACTGCCCCGCTCTGTTACCAATCTTACAACACTGTAAAGAGGGCCCAATTTGAGTTCTCCACCCAGCCATGACTTTCTAGAGTGCTCCCTCTCCTTCGACACCCTGAATTCCCTTGTTTCTTCTCTTTTCTTTTTGGAGCCTCTCTCTGGAAGCCTCCCCTGAACCCAGTGCATGTTATGTGGTCTTCCTATGATGCCAAGTGTCATTTCCAAGGTCCTCACCCTTTTAACCCCTCTTGGCATCCCTCTTAATGCTAGATCTATTTTGCCTAGGCATTAATTTGTGTGTCCACTAGTGCACCTGTAGTGAGTTCTCTATATTCTGCTAGAGTCAAAGACAAAGATACAGTTGGCTATTTGTTTGACAACTATGATATAGCACCTTGACCAAGGAAAAATGCATATCCCTGTGTCGATCTCCTGGTCTCATGATCTCCAGCATAATCACTGTCATAATATCCATGCAACCGTGGATGACTTCCTTCGTATTCTATCCCAAACTGTCTTGTACCTTTGATGTATCTCAAGACTCTTTTGGCTGCATTCCAGTGAGAATGTTTTGGATTTGCCATAAGCTGTGCTAGTGAACTTACTTCATAACAAATATCTAGCCATGTGATAGTCGGATATATAAGAGATCCAATGAGTTGCCTATAGTACCTATCATTGAGTGTAGGCTTTTCTGAATCTTTAGTAAGTTTCAAACTCTGTTCCATGGGAGTGGCTGCAATCTTGCAATCTGCCATATGAAACTTCTTCAAGAGTCTGTCAATATACTTGAGATGACTCATAAATGTGCTATCTGAATCTCTCCAAAACTCAATTCCAAGACAATAGTGCATAAGTCCAAGATCTTTCATGTCAAACTCTACAGATTAGTCTTGTTTTAGTTTTCAAATGAAGCTAGCCTTGCTTCTAGTCACAATCAAGTCATCTACATACAAAAGTGCAATAGTAATGACTTCCCCTTGAACTTTGTACTAGAGAGTATGATCTGCATTGGACTTCATGTATCCCAGATCAGCAAAATACTTGTCGATTTTGCTGTACCAACTTCTGGGTCCTTGCTTTAATCTATAGAGATGGCAAACCTTATTCTCATTTCCTGGTTCAACATAACCTGTTGGTTGTTGCATGTAGACTTCCTCATCTAGGTAACCATTGAGAAATGCATTCTTGACATCAAGCTGATACACATTCCATCTGTTGAGTGTTGCTAGTGATATAATGAACCATATGGAATCCATCTTTGCTACTGGAGCATAAGTCTCATCATAATCTTGACCATATTGCCGTGCAAATCCTTTTGCAACTAGTCTGGCTTTGTATCTTTGAATACTTCCATCTAGATTATACTTCACTTTGTATAGCCATTTATTTGCTATGGCCTTCTTTCCTGGTGGAAGGTTGCATAATTCCCAAGTATTATTCTTATACAAGGCATCCATTTCTTCATATATAGCAATTTGCCATTCTGGCTTGTCTACTACATCTTCGAAGTACACTGGATCTTTTGTAGCCATGATGGTAGTCATAAGAGCATATTTGGTTGTTTCAACTTGAATTGCTTTGCCTTTCTGAGCATATGTCAATCTGGTTGGAGGTCTGCTTTCCCTAGTAGACCGTTTGAGCTACTGTGGCTCTACTTGGGGTGTTGCTGGCAATTCTTGCTCTTCTTCATCAACCATTTTTGTAGATGATTGAGTAATCAGTGCGTCTATCTCCTGTGTGTTTGAGGTTTTCCATTCTGATTCCTCATCAAAGATTACATTTCTGGAGATAATGACCTTTCGGTTGATGGGATCATACAAGTTGTATGCTTTGCTTTCTTCACTATAGCCAACCATGACATCTTCATTTGCATGATGTGTGCACCTTAGCTCTGTACTATTTCATATTGTTGTTGATGTCATCTGTGGCCTCTTCTCTTGGGTCCCTACTCTATCTGATCTCATGACTTTGATCTTTCTCCCTGTCTAGTTTACCATGGCTTTGAATTCTTGAAATTTGGAAAACACTTCAGATTTCTCTTTTAGAAAGTAGGCCCAACAATATCTATTGTAGTCATCGATGAAAGTCAAGTAGTAAAGTGAACCATTGATGCTACGGTTTTGGGCATAACCCCATACATCTGTATGTATCAAATCAAGAATACCTCGTGCAAGAGAGGTACTTCTACCACAGTTGGTTTGCTTTTATTTGCCGAAGCAGCATGCTTTGCAAACTTTTCCAAGAAACTGCAGCTTTGGAATCCCAATTGCCATATTCTGATTCCTGAGATCTAACAAGTACTTGAAATTGACATGACCATATCTCTTGTGCCATTTTGCAGATAGTGGCATCTGTTGCGGTTGAGCTGACATGGCATGCTTCTCTGGTACTGTAGCTAGCATTATGTACAATCATCCTTTGTTGACACCTTTTGCTACTAGCTGACATGTTTTGGATTTATCTCTGATAGTGCAATCATCTCCCTCAAAGATGACTCAGTAGTTGTGTTTTGTCATTTGACCTACTGACAAAAGGTTCTTGCTGAGTTTTGGAACATAGAGTACATCTTTCACCAATCATTTCATACTATGAAATCGTTCATAGGGATAACACTTGTCCCTTGAACTGGATTCGGGGTATTTGTGGGGGTTAAAGGTCATTGTGCCTTTACCCCAGTTATGTACAATACTCAAACACATATATAAATGAATGAAAAAGAAGATTAGGGTGGTTCTGCACCTACCAAAACTTGTGTGGCTCTCTGTCTCTGTCTCTCTCCCTCTTTCGTTCTTGCTTCCGTTGAGAGCACTCTCAACTGGTATCAGAGCCTGGGTGATCTACTTGAGCGTGTGTGAATGCCTAGAAGCTCAACAGCTCTGTGAGAGGAAGGAGAAGCTTTGTGGAAAGCTTTGTGGGTGACTTTACTTGCATCCGAGTGTGTAGAGACCTTGGAGGAACCTTTGGAAAAGTCACTTTGGTTTTGCAAAGTGGTTTTGAGAGCTTGTTAAGTGTTTTCAAAGAAAAAGTCATTTTTTGAGCTTTTCCCTGTTTTGTTCGATGATAGAAACTCCATATTGACTTGTAGAGGCAACTATTGCTTGCTTTTGGTATCCACTTCACTTCAAGAGCTTGGAAACACCTTCATTCTTGAATCTGGGATCAATTCATTGGATTTCTGACTCACTATGTCAGTTTTTGCGTTTTTCTGCCTGGGTGTTGGAACTCAAGTTTGGAACAACCATTTGCAGATCTGTCAGTTCCGGTGGACTTAGAAGGTCCTAAAACTTTTATGTTACTCATCATTTGTACTTCGGTGGAGTTTACAAACAGCTCTGTTTCCAAGAACGTTTTTTAGTCCGTGTGTTGGACCCAGTGATTGAGACCACGGTTTCCAAAACCGTCTGTCCCATTGCATTTTGACACCCAAAAACCCCTACATGTCAGTTCTTACGTGATTCGGTGGAGGATTTTTAGAGTTATAGATCTCTGTGTATTCGATTTCGTCTCTCTATTATGCATTTTTCATTCTAAGGTTTTGAAACCTTAGATTTATGCCACATGGCAGTGGATAAGTGTTGACTCCCATTTCTCACTCATCGGTTGGGATTTTGGAGTTCCGGTAGAAGAGAGATATTTGCAGATTTTCTTGCTGAGTCTGATTATGCAATGGTGCCCATGTTTTGAGGCATCTCATGTTCTATTTTCAGTAGCGGTCATTACTGTAGGACTATGATTTCTTGAGCATACCTTATGCAGATCACTCTGGTTACAGTTTGAGCAGTGTGCGCTCATTTGTGGTGTGCATTAGGTTGCAGTGGATGATTCATAGGCCATTTGGATGCATTGTGGTCCTTATTGGATGCGCTCATAGGCCCAGATTGCCTTGTGGGATGCTATTTTTAATGGACGCTTTGCACATGGATGCTATTTTATGCTAAGGGACATATTTGACACATTGCAGGTGATGCACTGATAGTGCTATGCTCTCTTGGATGAGATATTATTGATGCATATGCCAGTGGACAGTGTTTATGCTTGAGTCATTTGGCACTTATTGGCATTTTGGATTGCCATTGCAGTTGGCATTTTCTTTTGGGCTAAATGCTCATATGGATGCATAGTATATGCACATGAGTCAGATGCTTTGAGACATGAGTTTTGGTGATATTTCACTCTATTGTGGCATACACATTTGGGTGCACCTGATATTTGGTGTGATTCTCTCTTGTAGGCACTAGCATTTGGGATTTTGCTTTATTTGCATTATGGCATCCTCTTCCATTTCTGAAAAAGAGTTTTTCAACATTAAAAAGTTTGATGGGACAAACTTTTCTTTGTGGAAAAAACAGATAAGGGATGTGCTTATTCAAAAGAAGCAGATTAAACCCTTGGCAGGGATTGAAGCTAAGCCTACAAATATGTCTGAGGATGATTGGAATGAGTTGGATGCATTAGCAAAGTCTACTATTAGACTTCATCTTGCAGAGTTAGTTTATTTCAAAGTAGTAAATGAGAAAACTACGGAAGATTTGTGGAAGAAACTGTGTGCCACTTATGAGAAGGAAACTGCCTCTGATAAAGTTTACCTCATGAAGAGGTTGTTTGAGCTGCAGATGAAGGAAGGGGTCTCCATTGATTGAATTCAATATTATTTTCAGCCAGCTTTAGGCTCAAAAGATGAATTTTGATGCGGAGACTAAGGCAATATTTCTCTTATGTTTATTGCCATCCTCATGGGATACCTTCCGTACATCTGTTAGTAACTCTACACCTGGTGGAGTACTGAAATTTAATGATGTTGTGGGTAGCTTGTTGGTCGAGGAGATTAGACGAAAGTCTATGGACGATAACAAGCAGGATGCAGCCTTAAATGTGCAAAGGGGCATATCACAGTTCAGGGGGAAGTCCTAAGAAAGAGGGAAGTCTCATAGCAAATCCAAGGCATGGAACATTGAGTGCTACCACTGTGGCAAGAAGGGCCATATGAAAAAGGACTACTACAAGCTGAAAAGAGAGCAAAAGGATAAGAAAAAGAATGCAAATTGGGGTGCAAATCAAAAGGAAGAGAGTCCAAGGGAGGACAAAGAGAAAGCGAAGATCAAGGAGATCAATGGAGTCACACATGATAGTGATAATGACGTTCTCTTCATGGCTAGTTTATTTGCAGAGTTGCTTATCACTTCAGATAATGCATATTCCCAGGATTGGATTTTGGATTCTAATGCTTCATTCCATGTTACTCCCCATAGGGAATGGTTCTCCACTTATGACAGTGGAAAGACAGGTTGTGTGCATCTTGGAAATGATTATGCATGTGACATAGTGGGAGTAGGTGACATAAAGTTTTCTTTTGCAAATGGGTCTGCATTTATTTTGAAACATGTGAGACATGTGCCTAAGTTGACCAAGAGTCTTATTTCAGTGGGTCAGCTAGATGATGTTGGTTTTCACACCACTTTTGGCTTTCAGAGTTGGAAAATTCAGAAGGGCTCTATGCTTTTGGCCAGGGGTGCCAAGTGTGGGACTTTGTATCCCTTACATGTATCAGGGGTATTTGATCATGTTGTTGCAATAACCGAGTAGCCACTTTATGGCATTGCAGGTTGGGGCACATGAGATAGAATGGAATGAAACTCTTATGCCATTTGGGTTATGTATCACATTTGAGTTTCTCTGATTTTGAATTTTGTGAGCACTATCTCTATGGGAAGCAAACTAAATCAGCCCATAAAAGAAGGGGAAAGAAATGTACCGCATTTGAGATTCTCTGATTTTCAATTTTGTGAGCACTGTCTCTATGCGAAGCAGACTAAATCAGCCCATAAAAGAAGGGGAAAGAAAGAGTTTGAAAAGCTTGATTTGGTGCATTTAGACGTATGTGGTCCCATGCCTACACAGTCATTAGGCGGGGCTGAATACTATGTGACATTCATTGATGATGTAACTAGGAAAGTATGGGCTTATGCTATAGCTCAGAAGAGTGATGTGTTCCAGGTATTTTAGAAATGGCTGGCCTTGGTTGAGAATCAGTCAGGTAGAACGCTTAAATGCCTACGGACTGACAATGGTAGAGAGTATCTCTCTCATGACTTTCAGCATTTCTGTGATACACGTGGGATTAAGAGGGAGCTCACATCCCCTCGTACTCCAAAGCAAAACCCAGTTGCAGAAAAGATGAATCGTGCCATTCAAGAAAGGTTGCAATGCATGCTTTCCAATGCAAGTCTTTCTGGTGGTTTTTGGGCTGAGGCAATGAAGACTGCAGTGCATGTGATCAATAGATCACCTAGTAAGAGTTTGGATGTTGGTATTCCTGAAGAGGCATGGAGTGGCAAGAAGCCCTCTTACTCTCATTTGCATATATTTGGGTGTGAGGCATATGCACATGTGCCAAAAGTGCTTCAAAAGAAGCTAGATCCTAAGTCTAGGAAATGCATCTTTCTGGGTTATGGTGAAAGTGGAGAGATGGGCTATCGTCTCTAGGATCCAGAAGCAAAGAAGATCATAGGCAGCCATTATGTAGTCTTCAATGAAAAGAAGATGCATAAGACACCCATGAGGGATGTGGAAATGAGGAGAATCACTTTCCAAGATGTGAATCCACCTACATATGTTGATAGACAACAAGCTGTCCATGCACCAAATGTGCAAGAAATGGTACCAACAAGTACTCCCACAGGTATACAATCAAGGGTAGATGATGGATCATCTATTGGCAGAAATTATGAGCCAAATGTGGCTGATATACAGCTGGGACAGCAAGCTGAAATGCCCTTGAGAAGATCATCTAGATGTCTAGACCGCCTGATAGGTTTGTTCCAGGGCTAGACTATGTGATTCTTACTGATTGCGGGGAGCCTTCTTGCTATAGAGAGGCTATGATGCGTGAGGATCAATGCAAGTGGGAGTATGCTATGCAATCAGAGATGAGTTCACTTATGAAGAATAAGACTTGGGACTTGGTTTCTTTGCCACATGGAAAGAAAGCATTGCCATGTAAATGGGTCTACAAAATGGTGGTCAGAGGTGATGATGTGCCTAGGTACAAGGCCTATTTGGTCGCTAAAGGGTTCAAGCAAGAGAAGGGTGTGGACTTTGATGAGATATTCTCTCCAATTGTGAAGATGACCACACTTAGATGCATGCTTGGACTAGTGGCATCAGAGGATATGGAGCTTATGCAGATGGATGTCAAGACAGCTTTCTTGCATGGGGACTTGCATGAGGAAATTTACATGGTGTAGCCGGAAGGCTTTGAAGAAAAGGGCAAAGAACATTTAGTTTGCAAGCTGAAGAAGAGTCTCTATGGTCTTAAGCAAGCACCTAGAGAATGGTATCAGAAGTTTGATGCTTTCATTCGGTCCCAGGGTTTTAGGAGGAGTGAAATTGATCACTGCCTCTACACTAAAAGGGCTAAGGATAATAGCCTGATAATCTTGGCACTATATGTGGATGATATGCTATTGGCTAGCAAGAATACTTATGAGCTAGATGCATTAAAGGCCAAGTTGCATGAGGCCTTTGATATGAAGGATTTGGGACTTGTAGGTCATATTCTTGGTATGCGCATCACACGTGATCGAAGTAGGAAACTCCTTTGGCTTCCACAAAAAGAGTATATTACAAAAGTATTGCAGCGTTTCAATATGGAGGGGGGGAAGGCAGTGAGTACTCCATTGCCTCCATATGTGAAACTGAGTCATATAGATAGTCCCAAATCAGATGAGGAGAGGGCCATGATGGCCAAGGTTCCTTATGCATCAGTAGTTGGGAGTCTTATGTATGTTATGATAGCTACTAGACCAGACATCGCATTTGCAGTGGGAGTTGTTAGCCGGTACATGTCTAATCCAGGAAAGAGGCATTGGGAGGCAGTTAAGTGCATCATGAGGTACATGAAGGGTACTAAGGAGATGTGCATCTGCTTTGGTAGAGGAGACATGTGTGTACTTGTGTACATAGATTTAGACTATGCAAGGCATGTGGATAGTAGGAGATCTACTTCTGGTTATGTGTTCACCTTTGCAGGTGGTGTAGTGTCGTGGATGTCTCACGCACAGAAGTGTGTTGCTTTGTCTACCACAGAGGTTGATTATGTTGTAGCCACAGAGGGTTGCAAGGAGGCTATATGGCTTGATCGGCTAGTGGGAGATTTGGGGATTCATACAAGTGTATCGACATTGCATATTGATTCCATAAGTGCTATTCAACTAGCACAGAATCTGGTCTTTCATGCAAAGACCAAACACATTGAGGTCAGGTACCATTTCATCAAGGAGGTACTTGAGGACAAGTGCATAGAGCTTGTCAGGGTTCATATAGATGATAACCCTGCAGATATGCTGACGAAGAGTCTACCTAGTCAGCGATTTGAGTGTTGTCATGTATTGATGGGCATTGGATAGTATCCTCATTGATTGTTCTCCCTTAAAGGCACATTGTCCTTTAAGTGGGAGGTTGTGGGGGTTAAAGGTCACTGTGCCTTTACCTTGATTATGTACAATACTCAAACACATATATAAATGAATGAAAAAGAAGATTAGGGTGGTTCTGCACCCACCAAAACTTGTGTGGCTCTCTATCTCTGTCTCTCTCCCTCTTTCGTTCTTGCTTCTGTTGAGAGCACTCTCAGTATTATCTACTGTGTAGATGACATTTTTTTTGACCTTCTAATGGTTTCATCTCTATGAACCATTCCTGATGATTTTTCATGTGAGATGCTGCACTGCTATTAATGTACCAAGGATCTTGATCTGCTTGGTCAACTTGATAGTTGAAATCCTCTTTTGTATTGAAATTAGTGTCTAGGTACACTGTATCAATTTGCAGCATGTTCTCATTTGCAAGAAACATATTCCCATGTTCATTTGCAAAATGACTGTGACTAGAATATCTACCACGAGGATTTCCTTTGCCGCGAAAATTCTCTCGATTACAGCTAGATTGACCGCCTTGGTCATACTTCTTCTGTGGCAATCTCTTTCATAGTGTCCAAACTTATGACAATAGTTGCACTAGATGTTTGACACATTGGTGGATGCATTCCCTTGTCCTTGGAATCTTCCTTGATTGGAATGATTTCCTCTTTGCTGATGCTAATGTTGCTGATGCTGATTCTGACTTTGTTGATTTTATTGTGTTGATGATGACTACTTTTCTAGAATGATCTACCTCTGCCTCTGCTTCTGTATGAAGTTGTGAATGCCTGATCATTAGAATGACCTTTGCGTGCTTGAATGGCTTCATTCCTGAGTTCTTCACCAAGTAGGACTGACTGGAGCTCTTCTAGTATCAAAATTCGCTGCTGGATGGCAATACTTTGGACTAGATTCTCGTATCCCTTTCCTAGGCCATTCAGGATGACTTGAACCATTTTTGCTAGATTCATGGTCTGTCTTGCTGCTACGAGTTGATTGTTGTAGTCTTTTATCTAGAGTACATAAGCATGACCAGTTTCACTATGCTGTTGTTGCGAAAACTTTGGTTGATTTGGTTTCTCAGTGTGAGAATCTTGGAAGTGTTCTTTGACTCGTAGAAAGCTACGAACATATTCCATGCTTCTTTCAATGTCTTGACTGTGTTGAGATGCCCTAGCATGACATCTTGCACATTTTTCTTGATCAGATGTCATATGCGTACTTATCTTTCTTATCCCATTCTGCTTGTGCTCGGGCAATGGTAGGATCTACTACAGGTGCAGAAACTATTTGTGTAGCTATAGATCCCACCGCTAGTGCTGTGACAACAGGTGGAGTAGAGCTACTAGTGGCTGGATCGTCCAATGGTCTAGGTGTAGAACAATCAACATACTCCCATTTGTCCTGAAGTACAAGAATGGTCTCCATTCGGTATTTCCATGCGTTGTAATTGGAGTTGTCTAGCTTAATAGATGCCTCCGAACTGAGGTTGCTAGTCGTGGACATGGTGCAAGAAATGTACTCAAAGTGTCGTGAAAATCACTGTATGAATAATTGCAAAAAAACTGACTATAGCAAGTGAAATCTAAACTGTCGGTGAAGATAGAACTACAATATATATAATCCGATTTGAATTACAAGGCTTGTGGCAAATGATGCTGGGAATAGTCAAGAGGCTTTACAAGGCTCGAATGATGTGCACAATGCCATGAAATAGTCGAATAGGCTTTACAATGATGGCATGTGTGTGTGAAATCAAATCATGTGCTACCTGCCTACTAAACAATTGACAATGCCTCTGAACACTCTGAAGTCTACTCACTGAACTGATGAATTCAAGTTTCAGGTAATGTGATGATGTGAAACCGTATGTGAGCATATGGACTTACTTCAAGTAGGTACTAGTCAAGAATTTCGGGCATGGCATAGATTGGCAACTTGGGGAGATTCAAAGCATCCCCTCTATGTTTCTTTTCTTTTGTTCTTTTTAAGTGCTAGGTTAGATGCATCGATGTGTACAGGTGGATGCGCATGTAGGAAGTGAATTTCTCAACGAGGATAAAAAGTGAGTGATACTTACACCAAAATGTGTGCATGATGTGACAAGCGTAGAGCACAAAAAATAGATCGATTTTCCTTTTTGGAGCGTCCTCAAATTGTTCCTACATCAAGAGATACAACTTGATCTAGGTGGAGGGGCAAAAGGAGTGCAAATGTGCCTAGAGGATCAAAGGGCCTGGAGGGATAGAATTTGCTAGATTTTATCACAATCTAGTGAGATTATGTTGACAAAATCTCATGGGAACCAAGACGCAGTTGGAGAGGTCACCTCACGGGATGGGAGCCGAAGGAGCTTGAGTCGGTTGTTGGGTTGCTATGTGTTGCGTCGATGTAGGCAGTTGGCTATGGTGAGACTAAGGTATTGCTGTCTGTAGCCTTCTCTGCAAGTCACTAAGCTCGGAGATTTTGGAGAGTCTATTGAGCTGGGAGGTCACATTGATAGGCTGGCATTGGTGACATATTTGCAAGGTTGTGTTGAAGGAGGCTCCTTGTATGTGGATGCAGTCGGGCATTGATCGTGGCTATAGTAGCTAGAGTTGGACACCTGTGGGAGGCTGTTCAATGTAGGAGCCGATGCTCGTGAGCTTTTGTCTTGTAGCAAAAAAGCCTTTTTAACAAGCAAGCACTCCACTTTTCTTTCTCCCCTTGTTGGCCTTTGCACAACTACTTAGCCTCCGCTTCGATGGCCATTGCAGTGCAATGGCAATCGATTCTCCTCCCCTCCTCAAGCCTGATGTTATAATTTTGTCAAAAATGGAGGAGGAAGACCTTTATACTCGAATGAAGACCCTTGAGCAGCAACTTGAGTTCCTTGATATACAGGAAGAGTATGTGAAGGATGAGAAAAAGAATCCAAAACGGGAGCTTCTATGTGCCCAAGAGGAGGTGAAGGGCATTCAATTTATCCCTCTCGTCATCAGACAATTCATGGTCCAAGAAACAATGGGATCGTGGGCTCAACGACTAGCTCCAATTACTATGTTAGAATCCTAAGCACCATTGACAGGGAGCTATTGAAGCCATCGACATCTATTTCTTTGCACTGCCACTCAAATGCCTTAGTGGATGTCTTACCCATGCTCTCTCTCTCTCTCTCTCTCTCTCTCTCTCTCTCAAGCATAAAAAACTCATACAAAGGAACCTTTCTCGCTTCTACAAACTGAAATATCTCAAACTCTCTCAAGGATGGAATTCTATCAAAGAAATCAAAGAAAACACTCAAGAAATATAAAGAGATTAACGAAAATTTCTCTATCGCTCAATGAATAGAAATTCTCTCAAAGTGGACATATACTCTTTCAACGGAAGTGAACAGAAGAAACTCATGATCACTCAAGAGAACTCTCAATCTCACAATCTCTCTCCCACTCTCAAGGATTGCAATGCCTCACCCGAAGGCAAGGGTGCTTTGATACCATGACAAAATATGAAGAGGGGAGACGAGAAGAGTGGAGATGAGGAGAGAAGGCATAGCTAGAGAGCACACCACAAATGACTAACTGTACACTAGATTTAGTTGAAAATGTAGAATATATACAAACCCATTTAGGGTTAGGGTTAGGGCATCTAACCCTTTCCTTTATAGCACTCTATTGGGTTAGTGCTATGCACATATGATCACATGATGTTGAGCGTGAACTCTCAACACCACCTCTCTCTCTCTCTCTCTCTCTCGTGTTGCCAATCATGGGGAGCCACAAAATACAAGGTTAAGGGGGAGGTGATGGAGGGGGGAGAGGTTAGGAGTTAGAGGGGAGAAGGGGGGTGGGGGAGGAGGAGGAGGGGGGGTAGTTGCCCCTTGCCCCCCCAACCTTAGGGGGGTAGAGGGGAGAGAGAGAAAGAGGAGCCTGCCCCCAACCTATTGTGTGTGTGTGTGTGTGTGTGTGTGTGTGTGTGTGAGAGAGAGAGAGAGAGAGAGAGAGAGAGAGAGAGAGAGAGAGAGAGAGAGAGAGAGAGAGAGAGAGATAGATAGATAGAGAGAGAGAGAGAGAGAGAGAGAGAGAGAGAAAGAGAGAGAGAGAGAGAGAGAGAGAGAGAGAGAGAGAGAGAGAGAGAGAGAGAGAGAGAGAGAGAGAGAGAGAGAGCATTGCCACCTCCCCCCTTGCACATGCAATAGGTTCCCCCTTTCCTCCCACCCTCCCTCCACCCTCCTCTCATGTGCAACAAGTTGGGGGTGGTCGGGGGGGGGGGGGGGGCGAGTTGGGGTGAGAAATAATTTGAAATGAGGAATTGAGCCCATTGTCTCTTTGTTGGCAAAATTCTTCTTTACCACTAGGCTATGAAACATTGCTTGTAATTAGATGGAATAACATTAATTTTACAACAGGTTGTTGGGGGAGGAGGAGGGGTGGGGGTTTAGTGCCTTGTTGCCATCGCCTCAAGCCTCACACACCCTTGGCCTTCTCTGCTCACCTAGCCTCCTCCACTTACCCCAACCTTCTCCTGCCACTCGGCCTCATCTTCTCTAGTCTCTACTCACATCGGCCTCCTACGGTCGTCGTATCTTCGCCCACCCTAAACTCGTTCCTCAACCCTGACCTCATCTTGCCTCTCGGCCTCACCTACCTTGGTATCTGCATTCTCCGACATTAGTCTCTTCTGCCTTGACCCAAAAAAAAAACAAATATATAGATTTTAATTATATTTTAAAAAAGTAAATAAATTAATATTTTTTTAAAAATTAATATTTTTACATTTACATTTAGTTTTTTTAAATGTAATAAAAATATATTACTTTGAATTGTATTTAACAAATTTGATTTTACTTTTATTAAAGTCGCAATGATGTTAAGAAGCTTGGTTTGGTTTGCACTTTTTGAAACTTTTCAAGGTATCAATGTCTTTAAAATAAATATACAATAATTTATAACTTGATTTAAAATTATTAATATAATATTTATTTTTATTAATAAAATTTTAAAAAATAAAAAATAAAAAATAATATTCAAAAAATTGAAGAATATTAGTGAATCATAAACTAAGGAGTATATACAAAATCAAAAACTAATTTAGATACTAGTGATTGAATATGTAAGCTTGGTGTTAGAAAATATGCATCGGTGTGCTTTTATCCTATGTGCGTATCTCTGATGGGGATGATACTTTATAGAGGTCTTAGAGTTTGTTAGGTGAAGGCGTGTACAAAGTATGACACCCATCAAATAAGTAATTTCAAATTCTTTACAAAGTACCATAACCATCGAATATCATTTGCATGGTTTGGAATGCATATTATTGAATCCTTGTTTCTTATCTCTGGCCAAAAATGAATTGTAGGCCTCCTATAAAAGGCTTGGAGGGCAAAGAAGGCCGGTGAAGTATGCACATTACAACATTGGTACTACACCCTCCTCACTCTTACCCATCCACTTGAGGGATGAGCATATATGCTTTACACATCAAGAGGATAGTGGACCGAGAAAATCCATAAATGGATCTTATTTTGTCATTCTCACAAATGGATCCTATTAGGAGCAACATGATAATAGAGCAACAATACAAGAAGCAAAATGAGTAAAATACACAATATAGATTGTGTACAAAATGGAAGAGAGAGACACATCGATGTACATGGTTTACCTAGTTTGGGCTACGTCCACGGAGAAACAACCAATCCTTATCTAGTCAGTGAGAAGATACAAGATACAAGTAGTATATCCACTGCTCTCATGCTATGTGAGCCACACACTTGTTTTATAATTTTTACAACACAACTTGTGCACCAAAATTTTCATGTATTTTTGGCTTTGAGAGCATTGCACTTGAATCTCTGCCAAGGGGGACCCTTGGAACCCCCCAATGATAGTATTAGAGCAGGGCATTACCCCCACCCCCTTTCATAGAGTGGGTATAAATATGCCTAGCTCCTAGCTACATCCAAAGTACAAAAAAAAAAAACCTCTAAAAAAAGGATGAGGCTCCACATACAACAAGCTCCCACTTGGAGACTGATCATAGTAACTCCACTATTACTACACTCATGGAAATTATTTGGATCTACCTATCTTTCATATTGTTTCTCATTATTTTGTTAAAGAAGTGAAAGGAAAGCATGAAGCTAAACACGAAATGAGAGAATACATATAGAATGAAGAAGGGTGAGGTCCATATGTAGGCACCTCTACATGAGCCACCAAGCTCCACAATCATCTCCTCAATCAGCTCCTCAATTAGCTCCTAGAATCTCTCAATCATCCTATGTGGCATCTACCACCACCTAACAGTGCTTATGGGCACCTAACTGTGCCTCTAGCACACACACATAGAACCTGTTGGTGTGCCTGGGGCATACACCTTGAGATATCCCCATCAAACCCCCCCTCAAGGGAATGCCTCAGGCTATGTCAAGGATACATCTAGTCTCATAGTTTCTCATGCCATCTCATGGTGGTCAAGGATAAATCTATGGCTAGGATCTCATGCTAGCAAGGGTTCCCAAATGTGTGAAGTAAACAAAGGGATACATAAGACCCTCCAATGATTATCTCCCCTGCATGTACATGCACACAATGTCTACAGGAGGTACCATGGAGCTAAAGACATACACATGGCCTACATCATATGGTGACCAGAGGTGTTTACAAAGAACACAATAGTTTATTCCATTGATTTTGGAGGACTATCTAGGCAGAGTACCTTGGCTCAACAAAAAGAGAGATCTGGAGCATATGTGGAGCTGGTTCAAAAAGCATAATCATCATAGGAGGCCTCATCTTGTGGAGGCACATCAATTGAAAGTAAATTGGCAGTTTTTGGTTTTGTAGTTGCTTCCTTTTTGGCCTTACAAAACTTTTCATGGTGACTGTTTTTGCCATAATATTTGCAAGGATTGATCTTGAAGCGGTCTTTTGAGAGGTGATTAGTCTTTCCACAATGTTTGCAAGGTTGAAACTTGCCCATTTGAATTTTTATGGCATAGACTGTGTCATTGCCTCTTCGGAGTTCCTTGTGCCTTTCTTCTTCTTGAAGGGCAGTAATAAGACCTTCAAGAGTAGGATTAGGAAGATTTTTCAATGTGGTAACAACATGATCATAATCTTCAGGCATACTTTTGAGCAATACTGCCATTGCATCATCTGTAGTGATTGGAGAGTTGATAGAAGCAAGTTGAGTCATGAGACTCCACATGTGATTGACATGGGCAGCCAAGGGAGTGCCACTAGCCATCTTTAATTCAAAGAAAGCAATCTTAAGTGACAATTTTGAGATGTGAGAGCTAGCACCAAAAAGAATATCAAGCTTCTGCCAAGCTTCAGAAGGAGACTCCAAATAAAAAATGTGATGAATATAGTCATCTCCTAAGCCAAGAGCAATAATGCCATAGGCTTTCTCCTCTCTAGCAGGATCTCATGCCGGGCATGTAGGAGCTGAGAATTCTCTAGCATTAGAGGCTGTTGAAGAAGAAGTTGAAGCAGGTTAGACAAGTCCCCACAGGTTTTCCCTCATCAATGCAAGCTTAACTTTCATCTGCCATGTGTGAAAGCCTTTACCATTGAGCTTATCAATATTCAAGAAGGTAGCCATGAGAGGGTCTAACCCAAAATGGGCAGTGTCTACTCTCTTACAAGGCTAGAAAAAGTTGAAAAACTTCAAAGTACAAGCATTTGGTGTAGCAAAGACTTGTAACCAAATTCCATAAAAATCATAATGAAAATGATACTTCAACTTGCATGATTCATAGAGGTGGCTAAATGAAAGTATTCCAAGAAAGTCTAGGTATAGAAACCTAAAGGAAAGTTGTAGCCACAATTGTAATGATGCTATTCAAACATCAAAAATGCCAAAGGAGCATCTAATGTAGCACCAAACTCACAACATTGTCAAAACTGTCCAAAACAGAGGCCTGATCTTGGAGGGCTTGTATCTCACTCTTCAAAGCAAAGAAAAGAGGGATTTCTAGGTAGAAATATAGCTGGTATACCAGAGAAGAGCCACTAAAGAGGAAAGGCAAAATGCCACGTCATGTTGCCATAGCCAGGAGCTTGATTATCGACTAGTTTTTTGTCTGTTTCTCCCACCCTAATGGACCATTTCACTTCAAATCTAGACAAGGGCTAGCTCATGTTGTTGTGCAAGTGTGGCTCAGAGGAATTTTGAAATGGTTGCTCCAACAAGTCGTATTGCATGAAATAGCATCATGAAGAAGGCGGCTGTTGCGTGGATTTGTAGGCACCATTGCCTAATTGCTCTGACTTGGAAGGTCACCCATATGAAGGGTCTCTCCAACCAGAAGGACTCTGGGAATGGTTTCTTGTGAGAGTGCTCTCAACAGAAGCAAGAACGGAAGAGGGAGAGAGAGAAACAGAGAGCCACACAAGTTTTGGTGGGTGCAGAACCACCCTAATCTTCTTTTTCATTCATTTATATATGTGTTTGAGTGTTGTACATAACTGGGGTAAAGGCACAGTGACCTTTAACCCCACAACCTCCCACTTAAAGGACAATGTGCCTTTAAGGGAGAACAATCAATGAGCATACTATCCAATGCCCATCAATACATGACAATACTCAAATCGCTGACTAGGTAGACTCTTCGTCAGCATATCTGCAGGGTTATCATCTATATGAACCCTGACAAGCTCTATGAACTTGTCCTCAAGTACCTCCCTGATGAAATGGTACCTGACCTCAATGTGTTTGGTCTTTGCATGAAAGACCAGATTCTGTGCTAGTTGAATAGCACTCATGGAATCAATATGCAATGTCGATACACTTGTATGAATCCCCAAATCTCCCACTAGCCGATCAAGCCATATAGCCTCCTTGCAACCCTCTGTGGCTGCAACATAATCAGCCTTTGTGGTAGACAAAGCAACACACTTCTGTGCATGAGACATCCACGACACTGCACCACCTGCAAAGGTGAACACATAACCAGAAGTAGATCTCCTACTATCCACATGCCTTGCATAGTCTGAATCTATGTACACAAGTACACACATGTCTCCTCTACCAAAGTAGATGCACATCTCCTTGGTACCCTTCATGTACCTCATGATGCACTTAACTGCCTCCCAATGCCTCTTTCCTGGATTAGCCATATACCGGCTAACAACTCCCACTGCAAATGCAATGTCTGGTCTAGTAGCTATCATAGCATACATAAGACTCCCAACTGCTGATGCATAAGGAACCTTGGCCATCATGGCCCTCTCCTCATCTAATTTGGGACTATTTGTATGACTCAGTTTCACATATGGAGGCAATGGAGTACTCACTGCCTTCCCCCCCTTCATATTGAAACGCTGCAATACTTTTGTAACATACTCTTTTTGTGAAAGCCAAAGGAGATTCCTACTCCGATCACGTGTGATGCGCATACCAAGAATATGACCTGCAAGTCCCAAATCCTTCATATCAAAGGCCTCATGCAACTTGGCCTTTAATGCATCTAGCACATAAGTATTCTTGCTAGCCAATAGCATATCATCCACATATAGTGCCAAGATTATTAGGCTATTATCCTTAGCCCTTTTAGTGTAGAGGCAGTGATCAATTTCACTCCTCCTAAAACACTAGGAACGAATGAAAGAATCAAACTTCTGATACCATTCTCTAGGCACTTGCTTAAGAACATAGAGACTCTTCTTTAGCTTGCAAACTAAATGCTCTTTGCCTTTTCTTCAAACCCTTCCAGCTGCACCATGTAAATTTCCTCATCCAAATCCCCATGCAAGAAAGCTGTCTTGACATCCATCTGCATAAGCCCCATATCCTCTGATGCCACTAGTCCAAGCATGCATCCAAGTGTGGTCATCTTCACAACCGGAGAGAATATCTCATCAAAGTCCACACCTTTCTCTTTCTTGAACCCTTTAGCGACCAAACGGGCCTTGTACCTAGGCACATCATCACATGTGACCTTCATTTTGTAGACCCATTTACATAGCAATGCTTTCTTTCCATGTGGCAAAGAAACCAAGTCCCAAGTCTTGTTCTTCATAAGTGAACTCATCTCTGATTGCATAGCATACTCCCACTTGCGTTGATCCTCGTGCATCATAGCCTCTCTATAGCAAGAAGGCTCCCCGCAATTAGTAAGCATCACATAGTCTACCCTTGGAACAAACCTATCAGGTGGCCTAGACACTCTAGATGATCTTCTCAATGGCATTTCAGCTTACTGTACCACCTGCATATCAGCCACATTTGGCTCATCATTTCCACCAATAGATGATCCATCATCTACCCTTGATTGGATACCTGTGGGAGTACTTGGTGGTACCATTTCTTGCCTTATTGGTGCATGGACAACTTGCTGGCTATCAACATATGTAGGTGGATTCACATCCTGGAAAGTGATTCTCCTCATTTCCACATCCCTCATGGGTGCCTTATGCATCTTCTTCTCGTTGAAGACTACATCATGGCTGCGTATGATCTTCTTTGCTTCTGGATCCCAAAGACGATAGCCCATCTCTCTACTTTCACCATAACCCAGAAAGATGCATTTCCTAGACTTAGGATCTAGCTTCTTTAGAAGCTCTTTTGGCACATGTGCATATGCCTCATACCCAAATATATGCAAATGAGAGTAAGAGGGCTTCTTGCCACTCCATGCCTTTTCAAGAATACCACCATCAAAACTCTTACTAGGTGATCTATTGATCACATGCACTGCAGTCTTCATTGGCTCAGTCCAAAAACCACTTGAAAGACTTGCATTGGAAAGCATGCATTGCAACCTTTCTTGAATGGTACAATTCATCTTTTCTGCAACTAGATTTTGCTCTGGAGTACGAGGGGATGTGAGCTCCCTCTTAATCGCATGTGTATCACAGAAATGCTAAAAGTCATGAGAGATATACTCTCCACCATTGTCAGTCTGTAGGCATTTAAGCGTTCTACCTGACTGATTCTCAACCAAGGCCAGCCATTTTTGAAATACCTGGAACACATCACTCTTCGGAGCTCTAGCATAAGCCCACATTTTCCTAGTTGCATCATCAATGAATGTCACATAGTATTCAGCCCCGCCTAATGACCGTGTAGGCATGGGGCCACATACGTCTGAATGTACCAAATCAAGCTTTTCAAACTCTTTCTTTCCCCTTCTTTTATGGGCTGATTTAGTCTGCTTCCCATAGAGACAGTGCTCACAAAATTCAAAATCAGAGAAACTCAAATGAAGTACATAACCCAAATAGCATAAGAGTTTCATTCCATTCTAGCTCATGTGCCCCAACCTGCAATGTCACAAAGAAGTGCTTGGCTGCTCGGTTATTGCAACAACATGATCAAATACCCATGATACATGTAAGGGATACAAAGTCCCACACTTGGCACCCCTAGCCAAAAGCATAGAGCCCTTCTGAATTTTCCAACTCTGAAAGCCAAAAGTGGTGTGAAAACCAGCATCATCTAGCTGACCCACTGAAATAAAACTCTTGGTCAACTTAGGCACATGTCTCACATGTTTCAAAATAGATGCAGACCCATTTGTAAAAGAAAACTTTATGTCACCTACTCCCACTATGTCACATGCATAGTCATATCCAAGATGCACACAACCTATCTTTCCACAGTCATGAGTGGAGAACCATTCCCTAGGGAGAGTAACATGGAATGAAGCACCAGAATCCAAAAATCGAATCCTGGGAATATCCATCATCAGAAGTGGTAAGCAACTCTGTAGATAAACTAGACATGAAGAGAACATCATTGTCACTATCATGTGTGACTGCATTGATCTCCTCAATCTTCACTTTTCCTTTGTCCTCCCTTGGACTCTCTTCCTTTTGATTTGCACCCCAATTTGCATTCTTTTTCTTATCCTTTTTCTCTCTTTTCAGCTTGTAGCAATCCGTTTTCATATGGCCCTTCTTGCCACATTGGTAACACTTAATGTTCTGTGCCCTGGATTTGCTACGAGACTTCCCTCTTTCTTGGGACTTCCCCCTGAACTGTGATCTGCCTCTTTGCACATTTAAGGCTGCATCCTACTTGTTGCCATCCATAGACTTTCATCTAATCTCCTCGGCCAACAAGCTACCCACAACATCATCAAATTTCAGTACTCCACCAGGTGTAGAGTTACTGACAGCTGTACGGAAGGTATCCCATGAGGATGGCAATGAACATAAGAGGAATAATGCCTTAGTCTCCGCATCAAAATTCATCTTCTGAGCCTGAAGCTGGCTGAAAATAATATTGAATTCATTCAAATGAGAAGCAATGGAGACCCCTTCCTTCATCTGCAACTCAAACAACCTCTTCATGAGGTAAACTTTATTAGAGGCAGTTTCCTTTTCATAAGTGGCACACAGTTTCTTCCACAAATCTTCCGTAGTCTGCTCATTTACTACTGTGAAATAAACTAACTCTGCAAGATAAAGTCTAATAGTAAAGGATGCCATGATGCAAATGAAGCAAAAATACCAAATGCTAGTGCCTACAAGAGAGAATCACACCAAATACCAGGTGCACCCAAATGTGTATGCCATAATAGAGTGAAATATCACCAAAACTCATGTCTCAAAGCATCTGACTCATGTGCATATACTATGCATCCATATGAGCAAATCTAGCCCAAAAGAAAATGCCAACTGCAATGGCAATCCAAAATGCCAATAAGTGCCAAATGACTCAAGCATAAACACCATCCACTGGCATATGCATTAATAATATCTCATCCAAGAGAGCGTAGCACTATCAGTGCATCACCTGCAATGTGTCAAAGCTATCCCTCAGCATAAAATAGCATCCATGTGCAAAGCGTCCATAAAAATAACATCCCACAAGGCAATTTGGGCCTATCAGCGCATCCAATAAGGACCGCAATGCATCCAAATGGCCTATAAATCATCCACTACAACCCAATGCACACCATGAATGAGCGCACTTTGCTCAAACTACTGCAGCCAGAGTGATTTGCATAAGGTATGCTCAAGAAATTATAGTCCCACGGTAATGACCGCTACTGAAAATAGAACCTGAGATGCCTCAAAACATGGGCGCCATTGCATAATCAGACTCAGCAAGAAAATTTGCAAATATCTCTCTTCTGCTGGAACTCCAAAATCTCAACCGATGAGTGAGAAATGGGAGTCAACACTTATCCACTGCCATGTGGCATAAATCTAAGATTTCAAAACCTTAGAATGAAAAAATGCATAACAGAGAGACGAAATCGAATACACAGAGATCTATAACTCTGAAAATCTTCCACCGAATTGCGTAAGAACTAACAAGTAGGGGTTTTTGGGCGTCCGGAACGCAACGGGACAGGCGGTTTTGGAAACCGTGGTCTCAATCACTGGGTCCAACACACAGACTGAAAAACGTTTTTGGAAACAGAGCTATTTGTAAACTCCACGGGAGTGCGAATGATGAGCAATATAGAAGTTTTAGGACCTCCTGAGTCCAACAGAACTGACAGATCTGCAAATGGTTGCTCCAAACTTGAGTTCCAACACCCAGGCAGAAAAACGTAGAAACTGACACAGTGAGTCAGAAATCCAATGAAATGATCCCAGATTCAATAATGAAGGTGTTTCCAAGCTTCTGAAGTGAAGTGGACACCAGAAGCAAGTAATAGTTGCCTCTACAAGTCAATATGGAGTCTCTGTCATCGAATAGAATAGGGAAAAGCTCAAAAAACGACTTTTTCTTTGAAAACACTTAACAGGCTCTCAAAACCACTTTACAAAACCAAAGTGACTTTTCCAAACGTTCCTCCAAGGTCTCTGCACACTCGGATGCAAGTAAGGTCACCCACAAAGCTTTCCACAGAGCTTCTCCTTCCTCCCATAGAGCTGTTGAGCTTCAAGCAAGCATTCACGCACGCTCAGCTAGATCACTCGGGCTTTGATACCAGTTGACAGTGCTCTCAATGGAAGCAAGAACGGAAGAGGGAGAGAGAGAAACAGAGAGCCACACAAGTTTTGGTGGGTGCAGAACCAGCCTAATTTTCTTTTTCATTCATTTATATATGTGTTTGAGTACTATACATAACCGAGGTAAAGGCACAGTGACCTTTAACCCCAATAGCTTGTAGGTAGAGAACAAGCTCACACAAGATTTTGGAAGGAAAGTGGAAATTGGCATAAGAAGAAGAAGATAATGATGATGATGACATGGCATAAATGGGCTCAAGGAGGATCATAGTGCTCTGATACCATGTTGAAGAAGTGAAAGGAAAGCATGAAGCTGAACACAAAATGAGAGTATACATATAGAATGAAGAAGGGTGAGGTCCATATGTAGGCACCTCTACATGAGCCACCAAGCTCCACAATCATCTCCTCAATCATCTTCTCAATCAGCTCCTAGAATCTCTCAATCATCCTATGTGGCATCTACCACCACCTAACAGTGCTTATGGGCACCTAACTGTGCCTCTAGCACACACACATAGAACCTAAGGTGTGCCTGGGGCATACACCTTGAGATATCCCATCATATTTAAGGTTAATTGAAATTAAGCAAAAGCTCAACTTCTCCCTGGTTATTTAGCACCTTGGTAAACATGTCTGTAGGATTCTAACTAGTGTGTATCTTTCCTAGCTTCAACCATCCATCCTCCAAAAGATGAAATGATATCTAAGCTATATATGTTTGGTTCTTGAATGGAAGAATTAGGGGAGATTTGGCACTTCAATTGAGGAGCTAATTCATGCTCTAGTAAAAAATTTAGTAATCCACCAATGAGGAGGCTCCAACATTTAATATTTTTTGGAAACACAAGGCCTCTCATTGGTGGAGAGACCTACCACCCTGCCATTATCCCTCAAGTTATCTAAGTAAAGGGATTTCTACCCTTGACACATTCAGTGGACCGTTTTAGATAGGCTATGAGACGTTGGATCCTTTCTTGATCTAACCGTCAACAATGACCCAAATGGATTTTTGTGGGATGGGGCAGATGTACATTCATGATAGCATGCAGGTTTAAGTAGAGCCCTTGGATGGGATCTTGATCCCCTCTTGATCCAAGGCTTGACAAGTGGTTCATATCCAATGCCCTTTGTTTGGAGATGGGAATCCAACAATACATAAGAGGCGCCAACCATGGGCCTTGGATCTAGAGTTGATCTATGGTTGTGAATGCATAGGGGGGAGTGTATTCTGGCTAGCGAATCTTCTGCTCGTACTAGTCGCATCTGCAAAACTGTAACATCCATGCTCCCTCTGTGCTCCTGCATGCGCATTCGTGCATCTACTGTGTACACCTACGTGCATCGCGGACAGATCGTGATAGTTTTTCTGGGCTCCTACATCTTTTGGTCATGGACAGTTTTTTTGGGTTTCTGCAAAACTGTAACAGATCCCGCGCCCCCCTCTCTTTTCTCTTCTCCTTCTTCTCTTTCTCTTCTCCTTCTCCTCTCCTCTCCTCTCTTTTTATTAAAGAGTGGATTTGAACCCAAGACCTCCCCCTTCACAAAAAGGAAACTTATCATTGGGCCAGCAAGTAGGAAGTGATGAAAATGTAATGATTTTTGCTTATATATTGAAACCTCGGGAACTGTACCTCTCTAACCGTGGGGAGTTTTCACATGTTGTAAAAGGCAAAAGTACTTCACTTCATGTGCTCTACTCATATCTCCTACTAGAATGCAGTTTTTGAACTTTTCCAAGTTCACTTCACGGACACACGCCACACAAGGAGGATGGATATTTATGTCACTTCTCGATGACTTTAAGGATTTGGTGCCTGGTCCTCCGCGCCTTACGGCTACCAATGGGCGAGATCTATTTCTTGATCTTCATGTCAATCTACAACAACTCATTGTACAGTGCATAGCTCAAGGAGACAACGGGTGGGATGATACACTGTGGATGATTCAAGGTGAAGAACTAGTGATATGCTGGGAGAACTTTGATTTTAGTTCTACTCATTGTGTGGTGATCAAGCTACTTGCTACTTCGGAGGTAATTAAAAGGGTGTCCTTCTTCGAAGGGTGGGATGCTCCCCAAGCTTGGGGGAGATTTGGCGCATCTGCTTATTAATTCTTGTGGATAAGCTCATCTTGAATGATTTATTCTCAATATCACTACAACGGTTTCTAGGGCTCGGGTATGGTTGGTAATGTTTCGACCAAGAAATCCCTTTATACCCAATCAACCCTTTGTGACTCATTTTGCGCTTCAAGTTGTAATTCTTTTTGGTCTAAAGATAAACTATCAACAAAGGATTACAAGTTTATTTGGTGCTAAACGTTTGGCTCAAGTATTGAATTCTCCCCACCTTCTCCTTCTACCTATCTTGGATTATCGAGAAACTTAGGATGTCCGGATTTTAGTCTTGGTGTGATGACATCTTGGATCCTTCAATTTGATGGAGCTTACAAACCTTCGACCAAGGCTACTGGAGTGGGTGTGAAGCTCACTTCACCGGGTGGTGAGGAGTATTGTTATAGAAGTCTACACCTGCAAGTACTTGCAACCAAGTTGAGTACTCGACACTCATTTTTGGGCTACAAAAGGCATAAGAACATCACGTCAAGCAACTTGAGGTGCAAGGAGATTCTCAACTAGTGTGTGAACAAGTTAGTGGAAGGTGGAAGGTGTGGAGCAAAAGCTTGGTTCCGCGACATCAACAAGCATTGGAATTGTGCCAACAATTTGAAGAGGTAAAAATTCAACATATCCCTTGAGCTCAAAATATAGTTGCTGATTTCTTGGCACGTGAAGCTTGTACTTCAATCACGCATGATGCGAGTGGAAGCACCACCCCAACAAAGCTGCAAGTCACAAAGGAGGGTGATCATTTGTAAGGAATGCAAAGGTTGTGGTCATCATGAAACTAAGTGTTGGGCATATTTGATACGAGTTTACCGACTTCGAAAGATCATCAAAGGTCCTCAAGGACATTGCTCAAAAGAAGGATGCCAGACTGCACACCCCTTGAAGAAATAGCATGGCGATTACAAGAAGTGGAAGAAGCTAAAGGTGATGTGCAAGCTCTCCAATTGTTGACATTTGTCATGGCATTTTTGTTTGCCTTGAAGAACAACCTCATGTAGCACCGTTTCTCTAACCCTTGCTTGTCAAGATGGATGTGATATCATGAGGGTTGGTCCTTTTAAGATTATCTATGTGCTATTCTATGCAAAAGATTCTTCCTGTGTAGTATTTCACAATACACCAGTCACACCCTACCCAGCCTATGTGTGCTTTGTGGATGGATCTTCACCTGTTTATAGTAGTCTTTAACCATATGACCCATTTTACCATAGTAGTAACATTCAACATTGCTGTTTGCGTTTTGGCCTCTCTGCCATCCACCATGACCTCTTTGGCTCCCCTTGCCTCTAAAGTTACCATGTCCTCCTCCATAGGACTGGTTTTCTTAAATTTGCTGCATATTTTAATGTCTGCCACGGCCTCTAGATCGCGGCATGCTCTACCTCTGCCTCTACCTCTTCCGCATTTGAGTAGAAGACAGTTTCTTTTGAAGTTCCTCCTGAAGAAGATGCATTCAGTTCAAGCTACCTCTTTCCATTGTTTGCCCATAGATAAGCCTCATTTCGTTTCTCTCTTTTCCATTTTCCAAGCATGGCTGACATTCCCGTGTTCTGTGGACGGGTTGAAGAAAATCCAAGTGAGTATCTTGTGGCCTTTAAGCGCTGTTGTGTTTCTCTCAACTTTCTTACGGAAGATAGATGGTTGTTGGTTCTTCCCACATTCTTAGATGATTTTGCCAAGGTGTGGTACAAGAGGCAGACTGATGAAGTTCAAGAAAGCTGGCCCCGTTTGACTACATCATTGGTTGAGTATTTCGGCAAAGAAGAGGAGCCTGAGAATGTTCATCTGTTGATAGTGAGGTTGAGGCAAGAAGAAGGAGAGACAGCGCGTCGATATGTGGATCGAGCGGCTGGGCTCTTGGATTGCCTAGTAGCTATGCATCCAGATAATGAGGGGTTTGTTGCCGGAATGACTCAGTATGTGTTGAGCCATATGGTGTCTAGTTTAGCTGATGAGTTTCGTCTCAAGTTGAAGTGGGAGGACCCGAAGACCATGGAGCATGCAAAGGCAATTGCAGTGAAATTTGATTGAATGTCTAGTGATTTAGCCATCATTCCTTCTTTCCCTTTTGCAATGACAGTCAAGGTGTCTCATGGTGGATCCATCTTAGCAAAACCTCTTCCTCCCCCATCTTCTCCCCCTCCTCTGCAATATGTATCCCCTACCCTATTGGTGTACCTCCAACTCCTGATATTGTGAAGATTATTGATGAGCTCCGCATTGAATTGATGGAGATGATAAAGAATTCGAGGGTCTTGATGGATTGTTCGATGATGAAAGCATCAATGAGCTCGAAGTCTTGACAATAGGGGCCGACAATGGTGAAATACTCACCCCTTCTTCTCCCCTTGATGTTGTGAGTCTCTTGGAACTTGATGTGATTATATGTGGTGATAGCATGGTAGAGATGTTTGAAATGTGCTCAGAAGATGCTTTGATGGATATTGAAGAACAATGCAACCAACTATGGGCTGAGCTTAATTGATGAGAAAGTCATGGTGTTAGATGAAGTGTTGAGCAGTAAGGATGAAGTTGAGGCCAAGAAGTTGATGGATGTGATGCATGTTGAAAAGGTCTTGATGATTTCACAAGGTATGATCCCATGATTGATTTGGAAAGGAGCTCCAAACTATTCTTGCAAGAGTCAATGTGGGATGGTGTTTTCTATCAAATGATAGATTTCCCTCCATATGGGGGGGAGTATGTTTTGGAGGTCCTTCCATCCCAAACTGGGGGAAGTGACCCACTCCTGTGTGCTTTGATGCAGCATCCAGGTTTTGTGGCCCTTTTGAGTAGTAACCGGTTTGTATTTGATCCAGGGTGTGAGGAGACGGCAGTGACACCACAGATTGTTTTTGATCGAGGAAAGTATAACGGTAAATGAACACAGAGGTCCAAGATCATTTCCAGAAACCACATGAGAGGAAGGTGTTCAACAAAAGGGATCTCAAGCTTTTCCTTGTTGTGTTTTTTTTCCCAGGCATGAAATGCTGTGCATTTCCTGCTTGGGGGGGAACTGTTATCGATAAATTTGACCAATGAAAAAGGCATAAATATGCGTGTGTGCTTGTATGTGTGGCAATAGTATAATAAAATATGGTGTGCATAGGGCCCAGGGTTGAGGTGGAAGGGCATGACCATGTGCCACCCTTCCACGTAAGAGGACCCATAAGGTGTGTTGTACATAATCCATGATAGTAATATTATAAAATGTTAAGGTGGCATGGCTCCCCCATGTGCCACCCCTCCACCTAGGTAGTCCCACGCCTGCATTTAGTGAGATATGGCCCAAAGTCCATGGGAGAAGTAATATAAAATAGGTGGAGATGGATATTATATTGGGTTATTCCCTCCATATAGGATAGGCCCATGTGGGGGAGGTATAGAAGGTCCAAGAGTGCAAGTTAAATAATGGGGAAAGTAGGATGAGGTGGCAAGATTCCTTGTGCCAGCCCTCCACTTGTCCTCCTAGATGTTTGAACGTATTATAAAATTGGGAAGAGACCAAGGGAGTATCATAGACTTGGGATATGGGAGTTAATATATGTGGAAAAATGTGGCCAAGCGTTATCGCACACAATTGAGAGTGCGTAACCACCCAGCCCACATGGGAGACTCTTCCACACACACCATGCATGTGGGAGGATGCATTTATTGGGAGAGACCCTCTCTCTTGGCTATAAAAGGAGGGGGCTATTCCTGATGAGACACGCTCATTCTTGTAAAGCCACCTAGCTAGTACTTTGATATTTCCCCTCATCTTTCCTTTTAAATAAAGCATGACCCTCTTCCCTTGATGTCTCCATCTCTACATTCCTCCTCCACCCATGTACATACTCCTCCTTTCCCTCTCCCTCTCCCCTTGTGCCATAGTCTCCCTCTTCTTTCCCTCCCCTCTTAATCCCTTTTTCCCACCCATGTTAATGCTCCTCTCCTCACGTTCCCTATTCCTCTATGGCCCTCGAGCGTCGCCATACCTATACTCTAGCCTCTTGTCTTGATTTCTTTTTTGGCTAATAGCGTACATGATGATACCACCACACTTAACTCACTCCTATAAATGCAGTGTACATGATCGTACTCCTTCATGGGTATATCTAATAAATATAGCACGTTTGATACAAGAGCCCAAAATGAATCCCACTTTCCAAGCCCAGTTTTAATGAAGGCAGGCGCACATTAAAAATGGGCTTGAACTTGGGCTCGTTGAAATTCAAGTGGCCATAATGTTTTATACTTAAGAAAAATTTCAGTATCGTAAAAAGTAAAAATGCTTAGGATATTGTGCTCTACACATTGGTCATGTTAATAAGTGTGATCAAATCAATGGAGGAAAAAACATTTTGGTGAGCTTTTAGGGCTCTTCCTAAAAACTGTGGTGAGATTTTAGGGCTAAAAACCTCACTGAAATTACCCTAAAAGCTCACCAAAATTTGGTTGAATCCTAAAAAATCACCATAGAAAGCTCATAAAAAAATCACACTCGTGAGGGTTATACAAGTTGTGCTCCTTAAGAGTCCTACTATTTGTGCTTCTTGTTGAGAGATTCATATGTACATTTACAATTTTTTGCTTTGGCCATGAACATGATTTGAAGACAATATACTTTCAAAGTAATTTAAAGTAAATATGTCAATATTTTCTAAAATAAGTACTCTTACATGATTTCCAATAATTTGAATAAATATGTCAATATTTTTTTGCATGTTGTCAAAGAAATTAGCATGACTTTAATTAGCAACCTCTCACTACTTTTTTGCACCTCCCTTACTTGTAATGCCTTTGTCTTTTCCCTTGCTTGTCTTATTATTCTCTTCTTTTTGCTTTATAGAACTAGGCATTTTTTGAGGTATGTGTCCCCTACTCTTAATCATGGGCCCCACAATCAAATTAGAATCCTCTAAGATATCTTGATCAAACTTATCTTGAGCTGATATTTCCATGCTAGTGCCTTTGATATTGGAGACAAGCTATGTCCTAGGGAGGAAGCCAATGTCAACTAATATTTCCATAGTGTTTTAGTATTGGTTGTAGAGATCTTCTAATTCCAAGTATTATATTAACCATTGTTTACCATTTCTTGGTGCATTGGATGTACTTGTTGCCTTACTTGTGACCTTGAATCCTTTTTAGATTTCTAAAACAATTAATGAAATCATTAGCCCTTGATTGTTTCAATTGATTGCATCTCTTCGAATGAATAAAGTTATATGCACTCCAATTTTGCTCACACACACCCACACAGAGGATGATGTAGCAGTAGGAGCTAAGAGCACACATGTTGCAACATGCTATAATTCTAGTGTCTCTCCACCATCTTCCTTCCATCCTCCTTTCAACCAAAAAGGTGTCACACTAGTCTTAATAGAATTAAGATGCCAAGAGTCTCCAAATGAATCTTCATGGTCATGTACATTACTCATTGTGGGATGGCCAGTTTACCTTGGTATCTTGGCAACAGGTTTTAACAAACCTTTTGGATTTTGTGACTAGAATGTATCTAATACTATGGATGTAAGGAAAATGCAGCTCCATGTAAAGGGGTTTGCATTTGCTTCCACCTTTCTTAGTCAATTGTAAGACAATCTAATTTTCCCTGGGTGCAAAATAGACGTATTCTTTTACTTGTTGTCTTGCTTCTAACATTTCTTCAGTAACTTTACCCATAACAAAGACATCCTGATCAACCATCCGCAAGACAAGCATGCATCGACCCACATATTCTTTGATTCTTTCCACCTTTCTCCAAAACGAGTGAGATTGTATAAAATGTGTGCATTTATTACTAGCACTTGCATATTCTTTCTTTTTTTCAAGCCAATTTCACCATCATTTGTTAGCAATGGTCTCAAGAGAATGATAGCAAACTTCTAGCGAAAATTTTCAAGCTAATTTTACCATCATTTATCAGTAAAATTGTCTCAACCAAATCCAAGCAAGGCTTCCAACAATGTAGCAAGAAAAAGAAAAGTATGGTGAATCTACTTTAACAAATTTCATGTAATTGCTTCATTGAGTGTTCCCTAACATAGCATACAAGTACTGGTGACTCTTTAAAAGATTAACAATAGTAGTGGCATACTATAGTGTTGGTTGAATAAATGTCAATTGTCTGATACCTTTTTACAACAAGTTGAGAGTGAGCACCACAAGGCACCCATGTTGATGAGGGATACTTCTCCATGACATGTCACATATAGTTTTATAATTTGATGTGTTTTTTGTTTACCAATGTAATAACATTGTCACTACTACCAACCTTGGCATTGCTAGCTTGTATACTTTTATAATATAAGTAACATTTTTTCCTCTCAACAAGGTATCAGTACTCTCTAAGAAAATTGTTACCTTGGTCGTAACATTTTTCTTAGAGTGTACTGATACTTTGTTAAAAGGAAAAAAATGTTATATTTGAATACTGGGTCATAAGTGCTTTAGCCAATCTCAAGTGCTCTTCATGCACTTGCTGTCTAAGAAAACCATCCTCCATAGATGATTGCCCCGCATTTTTTCTCTTCTTAACAAAAGTTTCATGGCATGTATCATCTAGAAACTGTGATTTGTTTGTGGGGATTTGTTCATTCTCAGCATGTGCTCATTTGTGACTTGCTCATTGAGACGATCCACTAATTCATCATTTTCATCCACCTTAGTGGCTAAATTATGATTGCCATTGGTCCCCTTAATAAACTAGGATTTGTCACTTTTGGTAAATACGACTTACAAAAGGTGACACATCGGCATTCTTCTTGAGAGATTAATGCACACACTTCTTGTATCGGTGACGTATGACCAAATCTTGCCATGCAAGATGCTCTACAAAGACATGAATGATAAAATCTTTTACAATCTCACCAATGTTAAGCAAGAGTTTATGTACAAGAATATTCTTTTAGAAGCACAAATGCAATAAATTTGTTATTAAAAACATTCAATCACTTGCACAATTCAAGTGTAATAATGAGAATTTCTATTATACAATAAATACAATCCTTCACATGATAATTTTGTGTTATACATTCATTCATATACAATTGAAGGAATAAAATACATTCATTCAAATGTAAGTGTAAGATTGCATTCTTTTAATAAATTGCAAGGGCCTTTTTGTGTTAAAAATTCATTCACATACTATTGAAAGACCAAAATATTTTCATTCAAACGTAAGTGCAAGAATGCAAATGGTTAAACATTCATTCATGTACTATTGACAGAATTTAAAAAATCTTTTAAAAGTGTAAGAATGTAATTTGTTAAATATTCATTTAGATTTGAAAAAATAAAATAAATTCATTCAAAGTAAGGATGCCTATTTTACAAAGTAATGTGTAAAAAATCTCACATACTATTGAAAGAATAGAAATATAGGTAGTTCTAACTCATGCAAACATACACACATTAAAATTTGAATAAAAGATATTAGGATCTAAAGTAAGAGATCCTAAGAACTCATAGAAAACCAAAAAACAAATTCCTTATTATTTTAGACCTTAGAGATTGCTTGAGCAACCCGAGAGGTCTTCCTTGTTCCTTTTCCTTCTTTAATCTCTTTTGCTTAGCTAGGAAGCCAAGCATGAGTTGAGAAAAGTGCAATCAACTATTTGGCTATACAAAAGAGGTGATTATTACTAATAAGCTTATTTGTACAAATAGCTATTGACACAAATAATAAGTATTTCTACAGATACCGTTTCATCTGTTCAATCTCAATTGGTTATTATCTATGATGAACTTACTATTCCTATATTTGACCATTTATGTATCCTTGTAGACTTCTTGTGTCTACAAGGATACATAAATGGTCAAATATAGGAATAGTAGACAACTTATATTAGACTCTCATTCCCAACAACTTATATTAGACAATTGATTCATTCTTAGCTCACTCTTGCCTTCTAATCTCGCCTTTGCATCCACCATATAGTCTCTAAGTGGGATCTATTGTGACTAGATTTGATATGCAGATTTGAGAGAGAAGCCTACTTGGCATTAATGAGCATCTTACAATGGTTGATTGCAATCTTATAGGAGAGCCAATTGTCAATACTCATTGGGTTGTGTGTTACCTGACCTCTCATCTATGTTTCCATCTCATCATTTGTGTCCCTTTACATACACCATTACTCCTAGTAAATCACTTTATATAGTATTTGCCACACATTCTTCAATTGCACACTCCACACCTTCTACCAAGCACATTGTTACAACATTTTTTAACACAAAGTCATATGAATTCTCAATCTCAAGCATATTTTAAAGAATGATTCCACTCTATTTATGCCTACATTCAATATGCTTTGACACAACTGAGAATCTACATCATACATTTCTGTACCACAAAAAGAATCCATTATCTTTCAAACAGAGCAGCCGATGGAGTGTGCATAAATCCTCCATGATATGAACTCATTGAAGCGGTATGCCTGCCTTGCCGTAAGATTCTTTCATATGAAATCCACAAACCCTCATATCCCGGAAGATGGAGACGGGAAGAGATGAGAGAGAGAGAGAGAGAGAGAGAGAGAGAGAGAGAGAGAGAGAGAGAGAGAGAGAGATTTTCCTTGCTCTTATGCTTCTACCATTGCTAAATAGCATGCATTTGCTTGTTAACAATAAACTACTTGTATTATAATATACATGTTCACCCCTTAGGGCTAGGGTTTGTCCCATGAACCCTATCTTATCTATGGATATATGTGCAATTTACACCATTCTTAATACGCTTTTATGTCGCAACATTGTTTATAATTATCTAGCTCCAACATAGAATTAAGATGTCCTCGTGCACTACGAGAGAGAGAGAGAGAGAGAGAGAGAGAGAGAGAGAGAGAGAGAGAGAGATTGCTTCTAACATAAATGGTTAGTGTAAATTATGTGATAAAGTTATTACCATAAAAGTTTCAATGTTCTGCGGGGTATTTGATTTGGCAACCATTGATTCGACCCTGCCTCAACATTTTCTATAAAGCTTGGTGGCATGGTTATTTCATAGGTTTCACGCAGTTATCCAATCTTGGAGGGAATAGTGCGCATTAACTGCAATTCGTTTCTTCCATCTTTCAAATTGTAACCTCCTTGCACACGTAGTTCTCAGGTATCATCTGTAATATGCCCAAGGATCTTACATTGACAAGGAAGATTGTGTTGTCCGTATAGTCAAATTTAATAGATCTTTACCACTTCCTATAAATTGATAGTACGTTGCCTGCTTGTATGGTATCGAATTCTCGCATTTATATGATGTGATCTTGGATCTCACTTTGCGTACAGTCTTGCAATACCATTGTCCCATTTTGTTTTAGATGTCGAGTATAACCATTTTCCAAACAGCAATGTTCCTCATTCGTGAGCCTTTGATGATACGTATGATCTTTGGTTCTTTGAAATTTGCATGCAGATGGAGAGTGTCACTTCCTTCAATGACGAACATATATTGATGTTTCATTGCATTTTATGTCTGCATGAAAATAAGTGCAACTCTGAAAAGGTTAGCGTGAATGACTTGGTGGAAACCACGATAAATAATAATCACCTGGCCATTAAATATGAATGTATAAATTCTTTTTTTCCCTCAAATGATCAATGATCTTTGCTTAGACATGAAACTTCCTTCACATACTCTAGAAACTGTTTCCAGTCGTCCCTTCAAAATGCCAAACATACCTTAAAAACTCATTCTCCCCCATTTCAGAAAACATTTCAAATCTATTAGCAAAGATTATGGACTACTATCAAAGATTTTGAATTTTTGAAAATAAAACACTCAAATTTCATTTCATGGATTAATAAAAAATCAGGGACTGTGTATGATCTGGTCTATAGTATTTACAAAAAAGGTGATGATACCCAAGTATACATAGGTATGCACTGGACTGCCACATAAGAGGAGCATACCATCCGCTGAGTGTGGATACCCATGCAATGGAGTACAATTTCTGAGAAATTGAATGTAGGAGACCATACTGGCCAGAAAGGGTAGCGCTACCTAAGCAGCTCACAGGAGATATTAACGAGTTTCAGGAAAAATCATGCAAAATGGTCTCCTGATAAATAAGCTGGTCATAGGGTGCTGGAGTCATCCGGGGGGGGGGGGGGAGAGCACAATCATGGAACTGTTAGCTACGAATCTCCCCAAAAACCTCCAATAACCAGCCAATGGTTGTGTATAAAATAGCTATTTGGTAAACAACACTCATCCTGTTATTGATGTATATTCGGTAAACAAGTACCCAATCTTGCAAGAAACTTGACATATGCTTTTTTTGCCAAGTCAAGCTACTGAATTTCAACACTAGGAATGGAAGCCACCTTTTTCAGGCCTGCCATGTAGGTCAGGTAGATTGTCCACACAAACGCAAAGGAGTTGTTGACCAATGGCTGCATTGAACAGTTCAGGAGTTAGAACATCAGCCAAGAATCAAGCTTGAAGAGATGTAGACAAAGACCTTTGACTGGAAGATTCCATGATATCAGAGGAACTTGAAAATGCACATAAATGCAGTAGGGGGAACTTCATACTTTCAATCTGCAAGACACACAAATGTAAAGAATAACGATGACTAGAAATGATATCTTTCAAGAAGACCATACACATGAAATAAGAAGTTCTTGAGGCTATTACACCTTCAAGGTTTTTCTTTGTCACCCTACCCAGGTTTGAAATCCCTGACTTTTTAGCGACTCTTTATCTTGTATGGTATTACATTTCCAATAATAGAAACTTTCCCAGTCCATGCCTCTAATGCTACGCTTCAGTGAAGGGCTACAGCTGGACTTCATATAACACTCAGCTGTCATGAGGGTGCTAGGTGCATTGATATCTTGAGACCTCAATGAATACAGGAAGTAGTGATTTCTTTGGGTATGGGATTTAAATTTTAAAGACAGAGTCCAGGCATGAACATCAATGAGTTTACCCCAATATAAAGTACCGCCTACAGTTCCAAGGCCACCCTACATATATTTGCATAGTATGACAATACAAGTGTCAAGTCAGGTCAAAGTTGGCTCACTTTCTGTCTAAAACCAAATGGAAACTAAGGCTTCCTTAGATCTTGGTGAGCTACAGTTCTACCATGAGTCACACCTGAAAGGGGACTTAGGGAATGAAGCTAGACTTGTCATAGATGCCTCTCTTTGATTGCAAGATCTCTCAGCGCAATGTCACTCCCAATTTGTCCTCTGCAACCTCTAGGTTGTGAAATTGTCACCAATGTCCATAAGCTCACTTCCATTTCCAAGTACTTGTCAACTGACCAAACTTTGTTGGTGGGGCTACCACCTTTTAGACCTTCCACTTGGCCTAGATTACTTTGCAAAAAAATAAAATCTACTTGATTAAAGATCTCACGGGCCAATGCCAATCTTATTAAGATACAAACTCTCCTACATAGCGGTCAAATGTTGGAGACCATATTGAGGCCCTTCTACTTAGTAGATACTCTCTCCCCTCCATCTTGTAAATGAAAAAGTGTGCCCTCGACACTTCAAGATATTATTGGTCACCTACACGATCCCATCAAAGACCTTGCTAGAGAACCAACTTGCATTGCTGCTACTCGGCTCAATTGTGGAAACCATGCAACTTCTACCTCACTATGGTCCAGCTCAGGATGAAAATTGTAGAGAAGTAAATAAGGTCTACCAGAGTTAGACAGAATTAAGAGAGACTTTGAGAGAGAGTATCATGCATATGTGCATCATCCCCAAGGAATAATAGAAATTCCTCTCCAAGCCATCAAATTGTGCTGCCCAAACAATCAATGGCTGTGTCTCCACACATTGTCTGGTGACTGTGTCCGAGGACTTTGGTGTGCCCAAATATGTCATGTTATTGAATACAGTAATAAGAAGTCAATCCCACCTAGGTCTATAGGGATCCACTTCAGAGCTAGAATCAAATAGCTTCCTATTTTTAATTTCCCAGACAAGCTTGTCAAGATTGTGAAGCATAACCTAGCTAAGCATCATTTCTAAAAAAGATTGATGGCTTCATTTCTTTGCTTTAGAATCTAGAATGGACAAGCTGATGTTAGTGTTAGAAACATGGTGTGTAAGCGAGAGAAAGAATTAGGGAGTGAAGAAATGGCAGAGAAATGTAGAATCCATGAAGGCTTTCATTCATTCATCATCACTAAATGAGAAAAGTGAAGTACAAGCCTTATAGGCTACACAATAACACACTTGCAGCAAGTGCATATGGGATAAGTCCCATGATGACACGTGGCACTCACACATGACTCACACAATCACTAGTACTAGATCTCCTAGTACTACACACCAACACATCACATCAACACACTCGTTGGCTATGATATCTCCAACACCCCCCTTCAGAGCAAAGAGTGTGAGACCCAACACACAAAGAGTAGACCGATCCCCCCTCCACCACAATACTACAAAGAGCAAGTCCAACTATCCAAGACCTCCCGTGTGATAGTGAATTCTTAGTCAGCTTGCGACCGGCAAGGGCAAACCATCACTCGTCACCCCCCCTTACTCCCTTACTCTAAATTGGGTGGTCAATACCATCATACCAAAGTAAAAGACAATACATTCATTTTTGGAGGACATTGTAGCAGATGACGGGGTCCCCAAAATTAGACCGGTGGTTGAGAGCCCAGAGTCCTTCCCAGAGTTGATCCTCCTAGAGACCCTTGAAGGGGGCACACTTCGCCAGTGAGTGGAGATTTCTGGCCTACCAGGCCAGTGTCTTTGGTGCAGACAGATGGGTCACCTAGCCAGAGATTGCCCCCATGGCCATGACCGAGCGCCTCCCCCCCCTCCCCTGTAGAGTAGGTAGAGCCAGTAGACTAGAGTCCTACACCCTCCCAAATAGGAGCAACAGGAGTCTCACACCCCCTGGGTGACCCCTTCAAAAGGAAACTGGACCCAGGTTAAAAAGAAAAAGAAACCAAGCAAACAAGCTTGCAAGCGCCGCAGATAGAGGACCAAATGCAGAGAGAGAGAGAGAGAGACAAGGTTGTCTGCGAGGCACCTGAGGAGGAGCAACAGTAGTAGCAGTAGCCCTTGCGTGGGGATCCACCTCCCTCAGCGGAAGGGGCCACCGCCCAACCAGATGATCCTCACGTGGTAGAGGTTCAACGTCCGCATCCACCTTTGCATTAGCAACGAGCCCCAGGAGTTCATGATGTGGCAATGGCGGACGATAGCCAGACAGCGGCGACTGAGGAGGAGCGGATCCAGAGCCCCGGTGAGCCTGATCAGCAGGGGGAGACTGGGATCACCCCTATTCCCCCCCCTCCCCCTCTCCCTCCAGATCCCTTCCCCCCTTCCACTCCACTCCCCCCCCCTTGGGTTCCCCCCACCCCCTCCTCCCCCCGCCTCTCTTGCTGTGATCACTCTCACCACCCGCCCCCTTCCCTTCGTCCCCCCACCTCCTCCCTCCCCCACTGCCCCCCTCTCCACCTCCGTAGTAGGTTCCTCAGCCTCCCTCCCTTTCTCTGCTTCGACACCCCTGCTAGCAGGCAAGGGTAAGACGACGTCCCCTTCTACTCCTCACCGCAGCATCAGGCCCATTCAGGGAGGGAGCCAAAGGGACACGGCTTGTCCTCTAGGTCAGTAGCTCCCCACCTCCAGCTTGGGTGTCCCTTACCGCGGGACCTATGGAGGTTGGGACCCTGGAACTACTTGTCCTGGACTCCTATCCTTTACCGCTGGAGGTAACGCTTATGATCCTGCAGCCACGGAAGGGGGGTTTTGATCAGCACAATGGGCTCTCAGACACACCCTGTTTGGAGTTTCCAGTTTGCCTCCACAGGGTTGGAGAAGTGGATCCCAGAGGTGTTTGATGCTATTATGGGAGATCAGATTCACGCATGATGGACAAGTGGATGGGAGCATGGGGATTGGATCTTTGGTACGCCCATGGTGCGGAGGTGAATTTTCAGCTGAGCTTTACGCGAGAGGAGCCGATGTGTGGTTTGGCGGTGGGAGTTATCAGATTGCCGCTTGATGCAACGGTGGATCATGCATACTATTGGCCCCTTTGGAAGTGTGCGGAGCGGTTCGGGATGGAAGTCTCCATGATGAAGTGGGCACGGAAGATCGGCATTGAGCCGGTATCCACCCTAGAACCTCGTCGCACAGACATGGACTATTCACCCTCCAAACCCCCGGCAAAGTCACATAAGGCAGTCTTTCTGGAATAGGCACCCACTTGCACGAGAGCCTTGTTCTGTGCAACCCCGTCCTCATGAGTTGGACCATAGTGAGTTGGAACTTGCACGGGCTCCACGACCGTGCTCGTGGTCAACCGCAGTACCTGATACTCCGGCAGGAGTTGCAGAGGGCAGTGGTAGGACGGACAGTGGACATCCTTTTGATCCAGGAGCATATGTTCTCAGCAGCAGCCGGAGGAGTGGTCCCCTCCAGTAGGACGGAGCGGAGGGGTCTGCATCTCGGTCTCACAGACTTTGGCTCTAGAGGTCTACGATCAAGACGAACTTATCCCAGGACGGGCAGTTTGGATGGGAGTTAGGACGGGAGAGTCCAAGATTGGGATCCTGAACGTGTATGCCCCAGCATGCAAACACCACCGCCCGGCGTTTTAGAGGAGGCTGACAGAGTGTCTTCTAGATGTAGACTCCTGGATTGTTGGAGGAGACTTCAACAACCTGGAGTTTGGGGAAGACAAGCAGGGCGGTGCCTCCTTCTCTGAGATGCCAGCAGCAGAGCGTAGCACCTGTGAGCAGGTCATTTTTAGGATCAGTGGTAGGGACCCGTGGTGAGAGACAAATTTCAGCAGGATACTTGGCAGCCTCCTCTTCTCTTTTGGACAGAGGAGACACGATGGACTGCTTGAGAGACTAGACCATTTCTACGTTGGGGATTGGGCACTGTACAGAGGCGGCTCTACCGAGATTTTGGCAGGTACCACGATGTTCCCCGAGGGCCTTTGCGTATAGTATGGTACACAATCTGCTCTGGTTGAAGGACCTCCTCTAGCTCATCCACTTCTGGTAGATCCTCTGATATTGCCTCTGTAGGCTCTGGCCCTTGGAATTTCTTTAGAAGACTCACATGGAATGCATTGTGAATCCTCCAATGCTCTGGCAATGCTAATCTGTATGCAACCTCATTTATTCTTTCTATAACCTTCAAAGGGCCATAGTACCTGGGAGATAACTTTGCATACACTTTCTGTTTGCCTTTAAACTTGCGGAGCCTAGCTTTCTCGAACTTTAAAAGTACCCAATCCCGTTCTTTGAGATCTAACTGTCTCCTATCCTTATCTACAGCTCTTTTATGCTTCTCTTGAGACCTTTCAATTGCTGTCCGGACTTGGCTGTAAGCTGTCTAGACACGACATTGACATGGCTTGCGGATATGAGAAATACAAACAATATCAAGGGGGGTTGTAAAATGACATTGTTTTCTTTTGTACTCCCATAGGTTGCTATATCCACATGCGGATGAATTTGTGCAACCATGGTACTTTAGGTGCTTCAGGTACTATTGAGAGTACTTCAGCCATATCATTGAGGGGAGATTTGTAGAGATATCTACAATGATATGGTGTTGTAGGCCATAAGTCAACTATATGGTTGACCAGTACTTGGGTACTATATATACCAAGTACTTGTATTGTCTTATTTGAACATTTCAGTTGGAGTTCACTTGTATTCACTTCTTGTTCTCTTGTGTTCACAACTCTTCTCCATTCTTGTTCCTATAACTTTAGGCTCTAACTAGCTTGCCGAAGTTGGTTTGGGGTAGTTGCTTCCCATGGGTAAGATGTGGGTTTCATTTGATTTCACAAGCCTCCACAATCTGTTACTTTGGGTTATCAGGAAGGAAAGGATATTTCTTCAGCCTAGCAATTTGCACCTATCTTGGGAGTCTTAGTTACAAGGTACCATATTTTCTTGCATTCTCCTTGTTAACTTTACTCTTCCACTCATCTAGTACACGCTGCTGCTCCATACTGAACCTCTATTGATACCAATGATTTGTCTTTGGGAGTGCCATTCCCATTTGTCAACCAAGTCCTTGTAGCAATGATCTAGTTGTTAGGAAATGGAGTCAAGTTGAGTCAGTTTTGGTGTGTTCTAGTGAGTCCTAGTGCGAGTTTTATAGTACTAGGTGTCTAGGGGTGCCATGTGTCATATTGGGAGCTATTTCATATACATTTGGTACTTAATGTGTGCGTGCCTATCCTATAAAGGCATTGTATACTTGTCACTTGTCAAATCACTCAACCCTTTTAAGTACAAGCTACTTTGGTCTACATGTGCGTACTTCATTGCTTTCATTTCCTTTCCATTTTATTTCCATTTCATTATAACTGCTATCTTTCATTTTTGTTCCTAGTGTTGGCTTGCTTCTCTCCCTAGCACTATGTTCTTTCATGTGGTATCAGAGCCCTTTTCCTAGCCTTGTCTCTCCTTCCCTATCCAAGAGGTTGAGGTGAGGGAGGCCAATGAAGCTACCCGAGCCTCTTTCTCCTTGGAAGTTGGAAGGCCCTCTTCTCTCTTGAGCTCCTCTACTTCTACTTCTTAGCCTCGCTCGTGAGCTGTTTCTTACTGCGGCGACCAGCAGAGAGTGGTTTTCCAGCCCACCATTGCCGCCATCAATCTCCTCGTCACTATTGAAGCTGCCCATGCCAAAATCGTCAAAAAAAAGAAGGGCCGCAACCTTTATGGCGTCTCTGCAGGCCAAACGGCATCGAATTGGAAATCGATGCCAGAAAAGTAACATGTAGATCTCATTGACAGCTACATTTTTCCTTTTAACAGCTTGTCAATCCAACGTCTCTATGGAAAGATATGGGTATTTGAAGATGTGTCTGTCCAAACTGTCCTAATTTTGCATTTTCAAAGTTCTTTCAAATTTCTTGGGATTTTTTGGAGATTTTGGGATTTTTGGCCTGAGCTGCACTTGGGGTTACAACTCTTTACATTTTTTCCAAACCATAATTTTTGACAGAAACCCTAATTTCCAGAATTTAGGGCTTTTCTGACTTTTGCAGTCCTTTGGCATAATTTAAGCCTCTAACATGTAAATTTTTTGGGGAATTTCAAAATTCATGTAACTTTATCATTATGTTGTACATTCATTTAGGCATTTTGCCTCCTTTGGGCATAATTGCTCAAATTTGACACTCTACTCCGATCTTGGCGACTCACATCACGACATTTTGAGAGTCATCATGTGATTGCTCCTTGTAGCTACTCCCATGGCCGACATTGACATATCATTCGGGGCATTCTCGCCATGATCTTCATCGACATACTTCATGTGCACATTAGTGCAGGCAACCACTTGGAGATATTTTTTAGTCAAGGGTACTCTGCTTTGGGTAGTCCCCCAAAATGAATGCAATTATAGTTTTCTTGAGTAAATAAAGGTTCTCTGCCTTGAATAGTCCTCCTAAAATGATGTATTCATTTGTTTATTTTTCTTGTGTGTGGCTCCATGTCCTGAGCCAAGGGGGGATGCATTGCCGGAACCTACTCTGTATTGGTCTTAGATGGGTCTATCTATCAGGCCTGGCATTTGAATTCCAGGATGTTGTGCTTGGTTCCCTAGACCTCTGAGTTGGTCATGCATCCATGCTAAGACATCAGCCTCTGAGTCATGTATGCATGCACACATGCATGTGCATGTGCATGCGTATGCACACGCACATGCGTGCACATATCACACATGCATAAATTCACATACACACACAAACTCCATGTAGTTCCACTTTGTTAACCCTTTCAATGGGAATCTTCACTGAATAATTACATGCCTAAAGAGCCAAATACGTCAAGCCACATAAATTCTCATAATATGGAACATGCATTCTAAGCCCTCAATCACTCTACTTATGATTACAAGCACATGATAAATGGGAAAATTCAATTCCCTCTTTTTAAGTGGAACTCTATGCTTGGCAATCAAGATAATAAATTTACAATTCAAACGCGATAGAATTAATGGTGCCTAAAAATTATGTCAAGTTACCTGAAGATGAACTGGTACATAGCGGTATGTTAGAAAATCACACAGAGGCCAATACATAAGCCCACTTTTGATAGTCGGAAAGAAATCTCGTTTGAGTCGTGATATAATCTCCTCTGTTGATTCACCTAGAAAGAAACTTACACTTGGGTAACTAGGATACCAAAGTCGCACACTTTTTACAATAGAAATCAACCTTACACATATGCTAGCTATAGTTTTCAATCATTAGATTTTGAGAGCAAGGGTATGCGATTTAGTGCTCTTTTCAAAGAATCACAGAAAAAAATCCACTTTCCAAGACAAAAACAAAGCGTCTAATTTTTTTTCTTCCACAAATCTCATTGAAGTTTAGAGTATAAGAATAAAATGTTATCCGGGATACCTTGAGCATAAGCATTGAGGGAGAAGAATGTCACAGTGAAAGTTGGACCATAAAGTGCCTGCCCAAGCGCCATCTTTTTTAAAATGCTCGCCACATCTCGCTTTGGAAAGGCTTTGGACATCAAGTTGAACCATAAATGTAATGTAGGCCCAGATATGAACAAGCCTGTGGCCACCATGCGTAGGGTCCTTCCAACATCCCACTTCAAATGCTCTATTTCATATGATAATGAAACTTGAATACCCTATAAAAACATGTAGAGTCGTATAGTAGATGAATATTCTTTATCAGAAGTTTATCAAAATTGAAAATTGAAAATTGCACTAATTAAAATGTGTCACCATCTTTAACAAAAAGGATTAAAAAAAAGAGAAGGCGAGAGATTAAAATTGATGAAGGTGTGGCTCTCCCAAGTCAAGAATGAATTTCTCGAGTACATTGAGATATCTACACTCGGATGCATCATGGGCAAGGATTTTGCAAAAAGTATAAAATTAAGGCAAGAGTACCAAAGTTGTAGCTTCAAAAGGATGTATGTGGAGTTTGAGCGCTCCACCACATCCATCCATAGGTTCTGAGCTTCCAGGTCAAAGGCTAGGGACTAGATGCGTGTTGCCTTACCCCTAGTTCTCACCCCTCTCCTTTCTGATATTCGATTATTGGGATGAGGTTTCTTCAAGTGGCCTTTGATTCTCTTGGAGCTGCAAGCACTGTGCTCAAGGCTAGCCCCTTGGTGCTCGGTTCCCAGGAAGATCTTCTTCAAATCCTTCTCTTTAGGTTTCAACCCTGTAGAGGAGGACATGCAGGTCACTTCACTCTTCATTATATTCGCCGTTATACCTTAGGTTTATCATCGACTCCTTGCCCCACGATTGGAGCTTCCACCCGTTCCTGGTCTACCCTCTTCCGAAGTAGCAGCAAAGGCAATCAGGCTCCCAGAGTTCGGGTCATTGTGTCTGACCCTAACATATCCAATGACCACAATATGCTCTAGTGTCTGGATCATGGATCGCTCTCTCTTTCAACAGAGAGTTGAGATCATGGGCAGGAAGGATCAGTGTTGGATTCACAGGACCTGTGGGCGTTTCACTAGACATTTTCCAAAGAAGAAGAAAAAGACAAAGGAGTCTTCGAAGTTCGGGTGCGGCTCCTCCTTGCCAAGGCGTTCCATCAACATCTACTACATGTTAGCACCCGTTGTGTGTGCCAAACCTGCTCATTCCTGTTGGGTTGCGATTAGAGTTGGCATTCCTCCACCATCTACTAATCAAGAGGCCCCTTCTCTTGTCACTGACCCAGCTTGGATCACAGCCAATGATGATGTTCCTTCAGATTGATCTCCAAATCTTGATCTTTCTTCTACTTCCAAGCAGCCCTCTTCCTAGAACTACAACCACCTATATTATTGATCGAGGGAAGGATGTGGCTTCTACCTTTGTAGCTCTCTTACAAGCAAGGATCTTATGGACTCCGACGCTGTGTTTGGTTTAGTGAAGCTCTTTCTCTCCTTTGGCTGATTTTGGAGAGGCTGAATTTGTGCCCTCCACTTAGGTGTGGGGTTCCTTTCCCTTGTGAATTTTCATTCTCCCCACTACTCTAAGAGATTTTCTTTGGAAGAGGGAGGTGTTTCTGGTTACTAGGCAGGGTAAGTTTTTCTAGTCTACTACCTTCTGCCGATGAGGATACTTAGCTGAAATATTCATGGGCTTGGTGGTGTACCATATTATAACCGAAGGCAGCTGATTCATAATCAGCTTCATCTAGCTATCAATGGGGGTCTTATTGACATCCTTTGTATTCAGGAGCACAAGTTGGATGTTCAAGATTGTGCAAAGTCAAAAATTGCTTTTTGGTCATGCGCCTTTTGGTCTCCTATCCTAGGGGAGGAACCTGTATTTGAATTGCTTCCCCTTGTGGTTGGACATGGTATCATTATACTCTCTAGAGCACAATGGGTCATACTTTTGATTGGGGGACGTAAGGTTGGTCTTCTCAACCCTCTACAGCTCCAATAGTGCTCAGGGCCAGCCCCTTGTGCTTGGTTCCAGGGGAGATCTTCTTCAAATCCTTCTCTTTAGGGACAAAACAGGTCACTTCACTCTTCATTAGATTCCTTAGGTTTATCATCAACTCCTTTCCCCACGATTGGAGCTTCTTTTGGAATTGGTCACAGAGATTCCCCTTTTGTGGCTTAACATCTTCCGTAGCGGAGGCAATCAAGTTACTAGAGTTAGTGTCATCGTGTCTAACCTTGACATATTCAATGACTACATTATGCTCTAGTGCTTGGATGGCTCTCTTTTTCAACAGAGAGTTGAGATCGTGGGTAGACAGGATCAGTGCCGAATTTGAACGACCTTTGGGCATTTCGCTAGACATTTCCAAAAGAAGAAAAGCCCAAGAAGTATTTGGGTGGGGCCCCTCCTCCTAGATCATCCCATTGACACCTCCTCCACGTTAGCACCCACTATGTGTCCCGAACCTGCTAATCCCTGTTGGGTTGCAGTTAGAGTTGGCGTTCCTCCACCATCTGCAGATTAAGATGCCCCTTCTCTTGTCATTGACCTAGCTCTGAGCACAGCCAATGATGATGTTCCTTCATATTAATCTCCAAATCTTGACCTTCCTTCTCCTTTCGAGCAGCTCCCTTCCTAGCACTACAGCCACCTATATTATTAATCGAGGAAAGGATGTGGCTTCCATTGTTTCTAGGTGTTTCCAGGCTGCTATAGGAAACCGCGATCTGTTTCCAGCTGTTTCCAGCCTGCTATAGGAAACTGCGATTTGTTTCCAGGTGTTTCCAGGCTCTGTCCAGGCTGCCTCGGGAAATTGCAATTTGCTACCAGGCTGTCCAGGCTCTGCAGGGAAGATTGCGATCTGATTTCTGGAGACTTCTGGGTGTTGCTGCTGATTTTGGTAACTTTCTAGGCGTGGGTGCTCGCTTCTAAGCTGCTCTTGGGGCTGTGCCAGGGCAGAATCAGCTTTGCAGGCTGCTGTTCCCTGATTGGTTGCTTGCTAGTTATTGCGGTTGGGTTTCTTTCCTCACAAAGAAAGGTTGATTTATGCTGTTGGGCAGTGGTCAGGGAGGCTATAGATTGAGCCAACCCGTTGGGAAGTGCTTTGTCAATTGATTGCATCAGAGTTTAGCTATTGAGGGCGTTGTCTTGCAGTTGTTCAGCCATGTTTGGCTGGTTGGGCACTTGGTTGTACGATTGCAGGTGTGGCTCAGACAGTGGATGCTATTGGGGTCTCTGTTGCATGCTTTGGCTGGCTGAGGATACAGGATTGTATAGTGATTGGATGCCGTTCACCGTTTGAAGTTGAGCAAGGATGGGCTGGACGGGGAGTCTGCGGGTGTTGGTTTGCCTGTGGTGCAGCTCCCCAGAGACCTTTGTAATCAGTCGCTTGGCTTCAAATGAATGTTAAATAAATACCGTGCCTCTGGCACTCTCTTGTAGGCAAGGATCTTATGAACTTCGATGCTATGTTTGGTTCAGAGGAGCTCTTTCTCTCCTCTGGCTGATTTTGGAGAGGTAGAGTTTATGCCCTCTACGTTTGGTGATGTTCTTCTTCCACTTCCTATTGATAGAGCGTCCTCTTTCACAGATGTGGGGTTCCTTTCCCTTGTGTTTTTTCCTTCTCCCCACTACTCCAAAAAATTATCTTCAGAGAAGGGAAGTGTTTCCGTACTAAGTCGGGTAAGGTTTTCTAGTCTACTTCCTTTCACCAATGAGGATAGCTAGCTGGAATATTCAGGGCCTTGGTGGTGTATCTCACCGTTGTCAAAGGCAACTGATTTATTGACATTCACTTTATTCAAAAGCACAAGTTAGAGATTGTGCAAAGTCAGGTAAATTGCTTTCTAGTCATGCCTTTTGGTTTCCTGCTTTGGACACTACGGGAGGAACCTACATTTCAATGTCTTCCCCTTGTAGTTGTACATGGTATCATTACATTCTCTAAAGCATAGTGGATCATACTTTTGATTGGGGGACGTAAGGTTGGTCTTCTCAGCTTCACACCTCCAGCAATAGAGTGGACTGTGTCCTTTTCTGAAAAAAACTTCTTTTCTTGGGTCCCAATTGCAAATTCATGGATTATTAGACTGGTGGTGTTGCCTTCAGACAAAAAAGGGAGAAGGGAGGGTGGCATTCACTCTCTTGATAGGGTGGCATTCACTCTCTTGATAGAGTATCTTGGGATGCCTTTCTTTTCAAGTTCAGTGGTAGAGATTCTTGAACACATGATGCCTTTCACACTCTACCTCATTTGCTACGTGTGCTCTTGTTCTCTTGGTCCAACAAGAGACGTCAGATGCCAATCCATGTGTGGATTGATAGGTTTTATGTTGATGATCTAGCATTATTAGATAGAGGTGGCTCTGTATGCATTTAGGGGTGTCCACCTGGGATGAATTTTTGGTGGTATTAATGGTTTATGAGCCTCGCTTGAGAGCCTGCACTGCTAGTATCAGGATTCTGGATAAAGGAGGGCCTCACAGAAGCAATGTTACAGATTTGTGTATCTCATATGCAAGACGGAGTGCCAACTCCTTCAATTGTGGCAGCGACCCTCTTTGGTATTAGTGATGTCTATCATTCTATTGCTAGTACCAAGAGATATAAGTTTTCAGGAGGTTGGCATATGTTAGCAATTAGCAAACCTATAGAGGGAAGAGTCGAAGCGGCCTACAAATGCTTGGATTCAGAAGCGCCTTGCTACAACGAGGGCTCATCAACAAAGTATGCCTTTCATCCACAAGTGTCATTTTGGACTCAGATAGGGGGACGAGTCAATTCTCACCACTCTTGGCCCAAGATATGGTAGAAAAAAGTTCTCAGCTTATTGACTCTGACAAAGTTTTGCAATCAAATCCTGATAAACTAGATGTCAGAGTCGTGCTTACACGGTAGTGTGATTTCCAGTCGAATAACTTAATAGCCTTAGAATTTTTAAAAATTTCTTAATACCACAACTTTAAATGCATTCACACCATATTCATTCACATATCAATAAAAAATAAGAGATGGAGACAAGTGCGCCGACACCCAACTAGGTGAGAATGAGGCTGCTCCCCCCAATTGGGTAAACCGAGTTGTATTTTATATTTCAATGATGCTTAGCCTCACTACAATGGTAATACGGATCTTTAGGCAAAACCGACTCTGGTAATCCCAGAGTTCCAGACCAAGACTCAAGTATAAGACTTCTACAAAGATGCTTTTGCCAAAGTTGGAGCCCAAATATACATATGATTGAGACTAATCCAAGAAAGCAAACACTGGCAGTCCCTGGAAAGTTCCAGGTGAAGATAGCCACATGAACAGCTTCAACCTTCTCCTTTATCCTTGGAACACAAGAAAAATAGATATTACCCATTAGGGTTAGCATGAATAAGTAAAAACCCTAAATAAGGTAAGCTGAGTTAACTGGCAGCCATCTAAAACAACTAGGTGGTCAGAAAATGAGATTCATACAGCACGCTGATTGTAAAAACAATCAAGATGATGAGAGAGAAAAATTGGTCGGTCTCTCAACCTCGGCCTAGTAGATGAAAGGAGGAACGAGATCGCCTAGAACGGATGTAGAGCAGCAAGAAGATAGGCTGGAGCAACACAAGGCTAGGTGGATGAATAGTAAAAACGCTAGGAGGCATGCGAGAGAGCAATCAATAGGAAAACCAGAAGGGTGGATAGGGAAGTGAAGATAGAGTGCGAGGGCAGCACTTTCAGCAGCGTAGCAACATGGAAGAGCCCTGGCAGCAGGCTGGGATAAGGTGTCCAGCAAGAGGGAGAGGAGATGGCAGTGAACTGGAGCAGTAGCAGTAGCTTGGAAGGCTATGGCAGCAAGGTGAAAACTGTTGCACATCAAGAGGAACAGGAGATGGCCTAGTTGTGGAGGATTCAATGAATGAATCTATGTGGGTAGGCTAGGCCACTGAGTAGCTTTTCTAAAAGCAGAAAAGCTAAAAGTAGAAAAACTAAACTAGCTTTTTGGAAAAAAGCAAAAAGCTGAAAAGCTAAAGTAGCTTTTTGGAAAAGCAAAAAGTAGAAAAGCTAAAGTAGAAGCAAGAAGTAGAAAAGCTAAACTAGCTTTTTAGAAGAGCAAAAAGCAGAAAAGCTAAACTTGCTTATTATTATTTTTGGGCGAAGTAAAATAGCTTTTTGGAAAAGCATCAACTTTTAATAATTTAATACTTCAATAACTTCATGTAATGGTTATTTTTATTATTATTATTTTACTCTTCACCAAGGTTAATTAATCTAGAGGCCTAGGACTCAATCAACCCTAGAACCTAGACAACTCGTATCTAACTCTAGACAACTCAGAATTCTACCAAACTGAGACCAATTTTTAGCTCTCGAAAGGCTCTCGAAACTAGATACTCAAGGTAGCTTTTTGGAAAAGCAAAAAGTAGAAAAGCTAAAGTAGAAGCAAGAAGTAGAAAAGCTAAACTAGCTTTTTAGAAGAGCAAAAAGCAGAAAAGCTAAACTTGCTTATTATTATTTTTGGGCGAAGTAAACTAGCTTTTTGGAAAAGCATCAACTTTTAATAATTTAATACTTCAATAACTTTATGTAATGGTTATTTTTATTATTATTATTTTACCCTTCACCAAGGTTAATTAATCTAGAGGCCTAGGACTCAATCAACCCTAGAACCTAGACAACTTGTATCTAACTCTAGACAACTCAGAATTCTACCAAACTGAGACCAATTTTTAGCTCTCGAAAGGCTCTCGAAACTAGATACTCAAGGACTGGGTTTTGAGATCGCTCCCAACTCACTAAGCTATGTGATCTAGATTCGTCCTCATTGACTAAGCATCATAGCCCAACACACTGAAGCCCAACCCCAAGGCCATTGAGGATGTCAGGGAGGAATGGTCGGGTATGGAGAACCCTTGTGGATGTGCGAAGCGTCATCAGGCTCGTATAACATGTTGGTAATTTAATACCAGGTGGAGGGTGATCCGGTAAGGTAGTCAATCGTGTAATCTCATAGACAATTTACTGCAAACACTCTCTTTTACTCTCTCGCTCTCCCTCTCTCTACAAACACACTAGGGCCTAGGACAATCGTCAAGCTGGACCTCCCCGAAGGTTTTATTCATGAAGAGAGAATCTGAGTACAAGGGTTCAGCGGGGAAGTTGTGTTACAAAATCCAAAAACGTGAATCAATTTTACAAAGAGCTTCAAGCTCATTCCAAAATGGCAACATGCCACTTGTCAATAATCTGGGCTAAATCCTATTACATGCTACTAGGGGCAACTCTGGAGTCTTCGAAACATTTGGTCACTCGAGTGATCTCCAAAATGCTTGCTACGCTCCAAATTGTTTGGGTCTTCAGCCCCTCATAGTACCTGTAATAGTGCACTGTAAGACATTACAAAGATATGGTGGTGTAGGCATAAAGTCAACCTTATAATTGACTAGTAGTACTTGGGTACTATATATACCAAGTACTTGTATTGTTTCATTTGAACATTTCTATTGGAGCTTTCTTGTGTGTGCACTCTTGCTCACTTGTGTTCACAACCTGTCTCCACTTTGTTCCTACATTTGGTATCAGAGCGCTTCCGTCTTTAGAGCCCATTCCCGCGCTTGCTTCCAGACTCCCGCAAGCTTGGTGCTCCAGTGCGTGTTCCTGGTTCTCACATTCAGCTCTCTAACTTTCGTTTGAGGTGAATCCGGCCAAGGTGCGCTTTCAGTAAGTGTTTTGAGCTGTGCATTTCGCTTCGGGATTGTTTTTGCAACCCATACTCTTGTACTCTCAGGTGCATTTGCAGATACTCTGCATTGTTGGGTGCATTTGCAGTTACTCTGCAGTTGTGGATGCCTTTGAGCTCCGTTGGATGCATTTGAGCACTCGTGGGCGTGTTATTTCAGATTTGGGTTGTGCAGTTTCAGTTTGGGATTGCACTTTAGATTGCAGCAGAGTGCAGTGATTGGTTTATGCCATTTTTGCAGTGATTGCATTGTGTAGTCAGTGGCATTTCAGAGCAGCCAGACGTACTTTGCATTTGCAGCAAGCATTAGTTTGGGATTTGCAGGCACATTTACAGCCAGTTGCACTTTTGGGACTTGCAGTTCTTTTTGCAGGTACATTTGCAGCTTGTGGGTATCCCATTTTGCATCATGTCAACTCTTTCAGACAGTTTTGGCAATTTGTCCGAGGGTGACAAGTTGGATGGACCAAACTATGCCTTGTGGTCATTCATGCTTAAGAACATCTTGGTTGGTAAGGGCTTGTGGGATATTGTTAGTGGGGATGAGGTAAGGCTAGTAGGCTCATCTACATCCACCACAGCTTCTTCGGGTCAGACTACAGGCAAACAGTCGTCTGCTACATCCCCTCTTGCTATTCCCATAGCATCGACGGAGGAGCATAATAAGTTTGACTGCCGTAGTGCCCAAGCGATGTTTTTGATTGCCACAAATGTGTAGAGACACATTATGACGACTATCAAGTCGTGCAAGGATGCAAATGCAGCATGGGGAAGATTGGCAAACATGTATCATGTTAAGAATGAGGCAAGGGCCATTGCCTTGACAAATCAGCTCAAGGATCTCAACATGCTAGAAGGCCAGGTCATAACTGATCATATTGCCAGGATCACTGATCTACGTGATCAACTCGCAAGTATTGATGAGGAAATAGAAGACAAGAAGCTCGTCTCTATTACTCTCAATAGCTTAGCGCCCTCATATGGCACATTCGTCACTTCATTGACCATTGTTCTCAGGGCAGCCCCACTCTCGTTCGATGAGTTAGTTGGGCTTTTGTTGTTGTAGGAAGAGGAGAGATGCTCAAATTTTGCCCAAGCCTCTCGTCAGGGTGAGCAAGCGCTTGCCATGGGTGGAAAGGAAAAATTTCAGAAAAAGTTTGAGCCAAAACACAGCCATACAACTCAGGCCAAGGAGGGGAATGCAAGTAGTTCAAGCAAAAATCAGAAAAAGGGCAAATGCAACTATTGCAAGAAGCCAGGACATTACATTGCAGAGTGTCAGAAAAGGATTGCCAATGAAAAGAAAAGGCAAAGGGACAGCTCTAGCAGTAATTTTGTTGCCCCCACTGAAACTCGTGCTTTAGATGCACATGGTGAAGCTCATCTTGCCCAAGGTGATAGAGATTTTGTGTTTGCTGCATTTAATGAGAAGATGGATGCCAGGGGGGATTTTAATGCTGAAAATTAAATTAAGGGACGCTTCCCTTGTTGCAAGTGATACATGGTATATCGACAGTGGTGCTACTAAGCACATGACTCCTCGCTAGGAGTGGTTTGAGAGCATCACACCTGTACATGGCAGACAGGTTACATGTGCCAATGATGCTTCTTAAGACATCATCGGAGTTGGGCACATTCCCATTCAGCTTGATAATGGGAAAGTTAAGTATATCCAAGATGTTTGGTATGTTCCACATTTGAGGCAAAATTTGATTTCAGTTTCAAACATTGCCCATGATCAACATATGTTGGTCGAATTTCAGGATAACCAATGTAGGATCAAGGATCCAAAGAAAGGGTATGAGGTTGTAGCAACAGGCACATATGACAGAGGCTTATACAAGCTTGATGCTCAGCCTTATGATCAGAAGGTATTGGCTGTAGCAAACACTTCCTAGGCTGATTTATGGCATGCCAGGTTTGGACGTGTCCATCACAGGGCATTGTCCTACTTGTACAACAATAATATGACTTAGGGAATGCCAAAATTGTAGCAACCAGCAAATGAGGTGTGTGAGGGGTGTGCACTTGGCAAACTGCATTGCTTGCCATTCAGTAAACAAGGCAAGAATTGGGTCAAGGCAACCAAAGTGTTGCAGATAGTGCACAGTGATGTATGTGGCCCCATGACTATTCCCACACGTAGAGGAGCAAGGTACTTTGTGACCTTTATGGATGACTTCTCTAGGTTCACATGGCTTTTTCTCATGAAGGACAAATAAGAGGTGTTCTGTTGGTTTCAGGAGTTCAAAGCTATGGATGAGAACCAAACCAATTCTAGAATTGGAACACTCAACTCAGATAGAGGAGGAGAGTACATGTCACATGCATTCCAAAAATTTTTGAAGCAGCATGGGATTAAACATCACTTGACATGCCCTTACACACCACATCATAATCCACTCTCTGAGAGGAAGAATCGTACTCTCATGGAGATGACGAGATGCATGCTGAAATTCAAGAGAGTCTCAAAGGCTTTTTGGGGAGAAGCAGTTGTGACAGCCACTTATATTCAGAACAGATGCCCTACCAAAGATTTGGTTAATGTGACTCCATTTGAGGCTTTGTATGGCTTTAAGCCAAAGGTTAGTCATTTCAGAGTTTTTGGCTCAGTGGCAAATGCTTTGGTTCCAGAGGCACATCGGACAAAGCTTGATGACAAGAGTGTCAAATGCATTTTCATGGGGTATAGCACTGAAAGCAAGGGATTTAGGCTTTCTAATCCCGCTACTAGAAAGGTAATAATCAGCAGAGATGTTCTCTTTGTTGAGAATGAGTGCATGCAGCCCGCTAGTGCAGACTTGCCACCATACGATGACACCCCTTTGGACATCATCCAGTTTGAGGATGATGAGATGGAGCCTCTTGATGCTTCCCCTTCTACTTCTCATAGTTCAGATGGCTTGCCACATGTTGAGGATGGCTCTCCCTCAAATGTTTTAGATTTGCAGCCAATTATTGAGAATAGACAGCCTCATGTTTGGAGGCATTATCAACATCGTGAGGCCACTAAAGATGTTGATGCAGCCCCGAGTGGTACAGCAAAGAAAATCTATTCCACGTTGGGCAAGGTTGACCATTCAAGATGCTAAGGATCAGCCTACTTTGGGAAAAACCAGGGCCAACACTCAGAAAAAAAAAAAAAAGGTCAATTTTGCTTTGATGACCTCAGTGATGGAAGCTGAAAATGAGCCTCAGAGCTTCAAGGATGCTCAACATAATCCAGCATGGCAGAAAGCTATGGAAGCTGAAATTAAATCCATTGAGAAGAATGCCACATGGGACTTGGTTGATGCGCCCATTGGGAAAAATGTGGTTGGCACGAAATGGATTTATAAGGTGAAATACCATTCAAATGGCACAGTTTAGAAATACAAAGCCCGCTTGGTTGCCAAGATGACCACCATTCGTTCTGTCATCTCTCTTGCTGCGTTTTATGGTTGGTCAGTGTACTAGATGGATGTCAAGACCGCTTTCCTCAATGGAGATCTTAAAGAGGAGGTCTATTGTCATGTGCATGATGTACCTAGGGTTGGATAGCAGGTGAACATGGGTTACGGCATAGCATAGGGCTCGATGGCTATTTTTAGCCGAGATTGCTATATATATAGATTGATTCATATATAGTGCTCGCTTTATATGGAGGGAGCTATTCATAGCATTATGCTATCTATAGCGGATTTCCTTCTATATAGAGGAAGGGCCAGTGCTATTGTGCAGATCAGTTGAGCGCTCCTCAACTGATGGATGGGGCTTGGACCCACGCCGGGACTCTGGCCATCTACATGGCGGATCATAGGTGGTGTATCGAAGGTCCTCTGGACGGGCTTAGGTGGTATGGGACGCCTGGGTTAGATACGGGCCTATGGATGAGTCGAGCTGTAGCCCACGTGCTCGGGGGGTGGTCAGGAGGATCGAGGCACCTGCGCTATGATTCTGGTTGTATTGAGGACGAGATTCTAGGTCAGTGATAGGGTCAGATCCTGCGGGGTCGTGTCATCTGGTATCAGAGCCATCCTATCACAATTGAATTCAGCGCGAGGTATGCTGAAAAGATGTCTTCCAGGTACGCTTTTTGAGATTGCTCTTGCAAATCTGAATTTCCGCTCATGTATGGGCTGAATCTTTGGCTGATGATGTGCGCTCATGATTGGGAGAGTTGTGGAAGAAATAGAAGTCCATAGGCTGTGCTCTCTCTCGGTTGCTACGTGTTTGGAAATCGTGATTCCCTGAGAAGGGTAGGCGATGAGAAGACTTGATGCTTTCAGCAAGAGATATGAGGATGGATCGTTTCTGACCTATAACTACCCACGCTTGGGTTGTTGATATGATTGGCTGTGTGGGGACGCGTGAGAGTGGGCTGGTTAGGGAAAGAATTCGCTCTAGGTTCTCAAGGATGAGATTCCTACCCTAGAGACCTAGATTTGCTGTAGTTGAGAAGGAGGAAAGAGAGAGCGTTCATAAGCCTAGAAAGCGGCTTGTCTAGGAGATTCGGGCATCAGAGACAGGGGCAATATGATTGGGGGCAGGCGCTTGGCTTTGGGAAGGAGCATATGGCCTGATTTTAGCGCGTTTTGGCTATTTTTGGCTGGCTGGAGAAAAGCGGGACAGGATCTATTAAAAGCGAGACTGTTTTTTGGTTAAAAAGCAGGTTGCTTTTTTGTTTTTCTCTGGCAAGGAAAGCACTTGCTCTAAATCAAGCACCCACCCTAAATTCTCCTAGCTTTTGCCGGCCCTTCCTGGCTATTTATATACCCGGGATTTCTCTCTCTTTCTCACTTCAGCACTTCAGCACATGAAGGCGAATTTCCCACCCTCTTTCCGTCTGAGATCAGCCTATCAGATTCCGCCATCTTTCTTGCTATCCTCTACTCGCCTTCTTCCTTGATTCCACACAGCCCCATATTCTCTTTTTATTAGTGTGAAGAGCACGCGTTTGGACGCAGTTGTTTTTCTTCTAGTCCCTCTCCCGTGCGAGATATTTTCCAGCCATGGAAGGACATCAAAGTAATGAGACACCTACGTTGGATTATTGTTTTATTGAGATGGAGGATGAGGCTACATCGGAGATTATTCCTCGTAGACCTCATGACCTGCTACGAGAGATGGATTTCTTGATGGATGAACTCTGGGCAGCTCTTCACTACTATAAAACCCCTCAGTACCATAAATATATTGAAGAAGGCTCATGCTGTTCTAAATGTAGACAGCTTGTTTTAGAGTCTTTATACCGCTTCCGAGTTATTGAGAAGCGATGAAGAAGTTGAAATCCTCAGTTTTGACCGACACCTAATTATTTTTTGCTCGACTAGATCTTTTGAACAACTCTTGGTTTAAGAAGCTCCCCAATTTTGTATGAATTATGTTCTAAATTGTCTTGTTCAGGTTTTGGTTAATTTGGTTTTGATTTGTAACTAAGTGGCATTTATAATTTGATTGGTTTTTTCAAATTATATAATGTGTACTTTTGTTCCATATATCTTGAAGTTTTTTTTTGGTATATGGTACATTGAGGATGCCTGAGACTTTGTTACATCTTGAACTGGATTTAACTAAGACAATTGAATTTCTTGAGAGATTTACTTTCCTTGGGTTGGTCATCAAAGATTGTGGCTTTGGCCTTAGATTTTCTTTGATTTGAATCTCATGGAAAGTATAGCACACTCAAACTGATAGTCAGAGTATAGTTATTGGCATTGACTCATCTTCACAGAGAGTTTTCGGGATTTCTGGTGAACTCAGGAGTCAGTTCTTAGAGGAAGGGGAGTATGTCATGTGCGTGGTGTACCTAGGGTTGGATATCAGGTGAACATGGGTTACGAGATAGCATAGGACTGGATGGCTATTTTTAGCCGAGATTGCTATATATAGAGATTGATTCATATATAGTGCTCGTTTTATACGTGGATGACATCATACTCACTGGCAGTGATTTGCAGCAAATTACAGCAGTGCAGTCCGCTTTATGTCACAACTTTGACATGACAGATTTGGGCCTATTGCATTATTGTCTTGGCATTGAGTTTGGCAGACCCATGATGGGATTTCTATGTCACAGACAAAGTATTCGAAGGGGTTGTTGCAGAAATTTAAAATGGAGAACTGTAAGCCTGTGGCTACTCCATTGGAAAAGCGACTCAAGTTGAGTAAGCATGATGCTGTTGAAAAGTTTGATGGCACTTTGTACAGGCAGTTGGTTGGCAGTTTGATATGTCTATGCTCCACACGGCCTGATATTTCCTACGCCATAGGGCTTTTGAGCCAGCTCATGCATTGTCCCACGATCACACGTTCTCAGATATGTCCATGGCACTCTCTCTCTTGGCTTGCATTATGCTTCAGATTGTGATCTAGAGCTGAGTGGTTTCACCGACTCAAATTGGTCAGGGGACATTGACGACAGATGGTCCACTACTGGCTATTGCTTCTCATTGGGTTCAGCCTGTATCTCATGGCTCAGTAAGAAGCAAGAGCGAGTCTCTCTTTCCTCCAGTGAAGCAGAGTACAAAGCTGCAAATTCAGCCACTACGGAGTTAATGTGGTTAAGGAAGCTTTTGCATGACTTGCATCATGCACAGGATGGCGAAGCAAACTCTATCTTCTGTGAGAGCCAGAGTTGCATTGCCATAGCCAACAATCCTGTCTTTCATGCTCGCATGAAACACATTGAAATTCATTATCATTATGTACGGGATTGTATTTCTGATGGCTTCACTGATCTCATCTATTGTCCATCTGAGGACAATGTGGCAGATATCTTCACCAAAGCCCTGTCAACAAATCTTTTCTTATGACATCGACATGGCTTGGGGACCAGAGACATTCTCACAATGTCAAGGGGGTTGTGAAGTGATTCACAATGACATTGTTTTCATGTACTCCCATAGGTTGCATATCCATCTGGATGACTTTGTGCAACCATGGTACTTTAGGTATTGCAGGGTACACCTGAGACGTTTCCAAGGTACTTTCAGCCATATCTTTGAGGGGGGATTTGTAAGACATTACAAAGATATGGTGGTGTAGGCATAAAGTCAATCCTATGGTTGACCAGTAGTACTTGGGTACTATATATACCAAGTACTTGTATTGTTTCATTTGAACATTTCTATTTGAGCTTTCTTGTGTGTGCACCCTTGCTCACTTGTGTTCACAACCTGTCTCCACTTTGTTCCTACACGCACCATCATGGCACCCATTAATTGTTAGCACTTTGCATGCAAATAATAAACTGTGGACTAATCCTAGTTACTGTGGGCATTCCCACTGAACACATGTGCACACATTACAATTATATATATATATATATATATATATATATATTCTCCGGTTGATCGGAGTCAACGCTCTTGATCATAATTAAGGGGGCTTCGACCAATGGTCGAGGCGCCTTAATTATGGCCAAGTCTCTCCAACCAAAGCTTGCACATCTCTCCAACCGAAGTTGGCGCAACTTGGTTAACCGTAGTTAACCCTCTTGGCGCATGCCAAGTCTCGTTGACCGAAGTCAACACTTTCTGATCGTAGTCAGCTCTGTGGTTCTTTGGTTAACCGCAGTTAACCCTCTTGGTACTAAACCAAGTCTCCTCGACCGAAATCAGGCTTACTTGACCAAAGTCAAGTTTCTTTGACCGTAGTCAATTCTTTGACCATTAAAAGAACTCTTTGACCATAATTACACAAATGAAAAACTCTTTAATTATGATCAGATAAATGGTCAACTTATGCTTTGACTTTAGAATATTTATAGCCTGGTGACAAATCGCCTCGTAACTTCACTGGTGTGAAGTCCACCCCATGCACTAGCTTTTGACATCCTGTCATTGAATGTGACTAATGGATATTGAAGTTCCATGGCCATGCTAAAGATGACAGAGAACCATACTAAAGATGGTGTGTCACACTGAAGGTGATGGAATCACATTGAAGGTGATTGGTCGCGTTGAAGGTGACAGCTCGCACTGAAGGCGATAAGAGCTCTAAAATAATAAGAGATCTCAATAATGGAAAATAAAAAATGTGGCCAGAAAAAAGAACCATGGTTACACCAGATAAATATTAGAGTCTTACTTGATGCACCTTTCACCAATTTGGAATTTAGGACTGCACTTCTTGCCCTTTTGAAGGACAAGGGCCTAGGTTAAAATGGGTTGACACCCTCCTTTTTCATTGCTTTTTGAGACATGATGTTACCTCAGCCTTGTAGGGCGTTTGAAACTCTAGTGCTATGCCTGATCCAATTGCAGAGCGTCTCATTCATCTTATCCCAAAGGGGAGTCGTGGATATTTTGATTGCCCAACGGAGGCCAATCACTCTTTTTGATAAGATTTTGGCCAAAGCTATCAAATTGCTTGAGCTTTTGAACAAGGTGAATGTGAGGAAGTTCTCATAACCTTCAAGGCTAAGGGGGGTTATCTGAGGATGCTTATCTTCATATATTTCTTTCTTCCTTGGAGGATGTAGCCAGCATTTAGTTAATTCTCAAAAGACCATTTCAAAACTTAGGTAGACTTGAAGAAGGAATTCTTATACACCTTCAAGTTTAGAAGGTTCAAGCATATGATCATCCAAGAACTCTACTATTAAGATAAATCCCATAGAAGGATAAAGTACTTGCTGCTAAGATTACCACACCTCCTAATTATGCAGTGATGAAGGGGTCATTATTGAGATCTCTTCCCTGAGCCATGGTGACTTGACTAATCCACAAGCTACATGAGAAGAGAATGTGCAAGTTCTCACAGCTATGGAATTGGTCGAGGATTGCCTGAATGGAGTAGCCATTCGTCAATCGAGCATGGAAGGGCGACTCAAACAAATTGAAAATCCATCCGTTGCTTGAGAGTTAGAAATAGGTTGTAGTCAGGAGACTTTTTCTAGGACAGGAACCTTGGAAAGATTTCTTCCTTCATTTTATACAATCTTGCTCTCCTTTCATGGGTGGAGATTGGATGGATAGTAGCACGTGGATTTTCACCTCAGTGCATCTCAGGATACCTTTCTCCCCTCTTATTGCTGTCATCCTGAAAGCTTGGGGCAACTTTAGGAGTAATCTTAAGAGAGTTCTCCCCCTCTTCTGTGTAAGAGATTGATAGGCACCCTGTCATGTGGAATGATAGCTTTTATTTGACGATCATGGTAGACCTCTTGGTACTTCTCATTACATGAAACGGTGCAGGTGGGACATAGGACCCGCTTCCTATATGGGTTCTTGGAAGGACTTTAAAACCTTCCGGATGATCACAAATTTCAATTAGTAATTTACCTCAGAGGAATTGAAAGAATAATTGAGTAGATTGATGTAGGCCTACCCTTGGATTGGGTTTTAACAGATGATAGGCCGCTCTACAAGGCTTAGGGCTTTTACCACCCCACTTCAGGTCATAGGATTTTGATGAGGTTCACACAGGGATGCCTTGGTTTTTGATGTTCACTCTAGAGGTTCCAAGGATGAGGATATCCTTGTGGACATTGTTTCTGAACCTGTCAGGTTTTGGGTCATGTGGATCAGTGCTTATTGATTTCAAATTGGTATCTAGACCCTGACATTCCCTTGGATTCATGGACGATTTGGCTCTACAGAGATGTTTTTATAAAGTATTTGCAGTGGGATCTCAGGGAGTGGGAATGGATTGATGCAAGGGACAGTGAGAAGAGCCTCCCATTCTTTAGCTACACGGTTAGTAATTTCAGGAGGTTTCAGCTCAATCTTAGGGGCTATGGAAGTCTAGCAGAGCTACTCATCGCGAGAATTTTCAGATTGCTACAATCTTGTAGAAATCCTGTTGGAGAAGACTCTGAAAATCCATTAGGAATAGAAAAAACACTCTTTTCTTTTGGCTTTCTAGTCATGAAGGAATTGGAGTGTGCCTATGGAGGTCCAGGTTTGCCGTACTTGCTCTCATTGCCTTTCTGCTGAGGAGTCCCTTAAACATTGTTTATGGGATTGCAAACATGCAAGGTTTATCTAGAAGGGATTGCTAATCTTTTGAGCAATTTTGTTAGTTCCCTCTTCTTCGTTACCTAGGACTCGGTGACATATGCATGGAGCCCCAGGTCCATCCTTCACACACATCGGCTAGTATTTGGACAGCTACTGTACGCCCTTTGATGGCATTTTGGGTGAGCGTGAAAGGATCCTCCCGCCGGGAGGCATCTGCCAAGAGGACTATATTCCTCGAGGAGTGGAGTGGCTCCCCTTTTCTCTCGGAGTTTACCACAAGGTTAAGATGGCACTTCTAGCCTCCACTTTGGTGCTTACTAGCTCTTCTTGATAAACATGTTGTTTGCCCACTCAGGGTATTTTAATTCTCATGCTATGCATGATGTATTTCTGCCATAAGCATTTTCTCTTGGGGTATTTTTCATACTTAGTAGATGTCTTTTCATGGAAGAAAAAGAAGAAGCTCAAGCAATCTTTTCAACTCATCGAAAACATTGAAAGACATAGTTTTTGGCTGATGCTCCTTGCTACACCTACACCTCCTCTTTGGAGTCTTTGTAGTTTGCAAAAGGATCATTCATTAGGTCAAAGGGATCATTCCATCCTAGAAATTGGTGATTGATGGCTTCAAACTTAGTCAATCATACTTTGCTCCTTTGCCAGCATACATCCTTTTTAAAGATGAGTTGAAGCAACTCAAGCTCGATGTTGATGTAGGGAGTGTACCGGTTTCCCTCTGGCCACCGATCTTAGCAAAGCTTTTTTACGAAACCGTTTGCACCGGTTTCCCTCACACGTGGACGCTTAACACCATCACTCCCATTCACAAGCTAGGGGATCCCATGAGCCCCAAAAACTACAGGACCATTATGGTTGGACATGTCGTGTCCAAGATCTATGCATCAATGCTCGACAAGAGCTCTACCACACTCTTTGCATGCATCCATGGTCCCACCCTTCCAAATCACAAGCTAGGGACTGGATGCTTGCGGCCTTACCTGAGGACATCACCTCAAGCCCTACTGACGTTCGATTATTGGGATGAGGGTTGTTTCAGGTGGCATTTGAAACTCTTGAGCTGTGAGCACTATGCTCAATGCCATCCCTTTAGTGCTCAGTTCCAAGAAGATTTTCTTCAAGCCCTTCTCTCTTGGGTTAGACTCAGTAGAGGAGGATAGGCACACAACATCTCTATTTATCATATTTCTAAGTGTGCTCCAGGTGTACCATCAGCTTCTCACCATGATTAGAGCTGCTTTTTGAGTGGTCACTGAGATCCCCCTCGTCTCTAGTTTTCCCTCTTCAGTGACAGAGGCAATCAGATTGGTTGGGGTTGTTGGAATATGAAGCCAAAGTGAGTAAAAATGAGTGTACTAGGTGTCTAGGGGGTGTTTTATAGTCTAGTGAGTCCTATGGATGCCACGTGTCATATTGGGAGTTATCCCATATGCATAGGTGTTCATATGTGTGTGTGTGCTCTTATATAAGAGTTGTACTTGTCTAGTGTCAAGTCAATCAAGTATCAAGCTACAAGCTCTTTGGTCTACATGTGAGTACTCTCATTTTTCTTCATTGCTCGTCATTTCATTTCCATTTCATTATGTCTCCTTTTGAGTATCACTTCCTCTCTCCCTAGTCTACCCTCTCTCTCTCCCCCTCTCTACCATGTTCCTTCATGTGGTATCAGAGCCTCCCTTCCTACCTACCCCTTCTTCTTGCTCTATCTAGAGGATGAGAGAAGCCTGCAAATGGAAGCTTCCCTCTCCTCTAAGGTAGAGCCTCCCTTCCCTTAGCCTCACCATGGTTCCTCGCCATCAAGTACTCCGCGGTCCTCGTTTGTGAGTTCAGCTCACTCCCGCATCAGTTCGTGGTTCTCCCTCAGCATTGGCGGACATTCCTCATCAGTTGGTTGCCAGAAACTTATTTGGAGCAATCTAGCGGCTGTTTTTTGACCTTTTGAGCTGTACGGACCTTTGCAGGCGAATATGCGACAGTGCCAGGAGTCCGTACAACTTGTCAAAAGGTGATTCCGAGCAGTTTTAGGCTATTTTTTGGCATTTTTTGCTCAGATTTGGACTCCCGTGACCTCCAGCAATGATTTGGGCAGCTCCCTTGAGCACTTTCGCTCATTTTTTTGAGCCTCTTCTGCGCATTTAGTGACTCTTCGATCGGCACATTGAGAGTCATGACGTGAGCTTCCTTGGTAGCTGCTCCTATGGCCTTCATCGACACATCATTCGAGGGCATTCTCTCCTAGTTCTTCATCGACACACCTCTTTGCATCAGGATGTGCACACTCTTGTGCGGTAGCTACTTCGGGCTTATGGGTTCTCTGCCCTTGCTATGCATAAAATGAATGAAATATATCTTTACTACTTTCTTGTTTGAGTCAAGGGTACTCTGCCCTAGGTTGTCCCCCAAAATGAATGCAAATAAATCATGTGTGTGGAGTCAAAGGTTCTCTGCCTTGGATAGTCCTCCTAAAAAGATGTATTTTCCTATTTTGTTTTGGTGTGTGGCTCCATGTCTCTCATTAGCCCCTGGAGCCAGGAGGGGATGTACTGTGGGAGCCATATATTGAATTTGATAGGTTTAGAGGGAGATGTATTGTGGGAGCCATGTATTGGCTTTGATAGGTCTCGTTATCAGGCTTGGCCGAGTCCCAGGATGGTGGTGTATTCCTAGACCTATGAGCTGGTCATGTAGCCATGCTATAACGTGAGCCTCTGAGCATGTTGAGTCTCAAGCCATGAGAGTGCTTGGATCAACCTCTGAACACGCTCAGACTTTAGCCTCTGAGTTACATAGGGTACACAGTTTGAGGACCGTCATTGTCATGTTCTATTCTTGGTTCCATTCCAATAGTCCCTCACCTTAGACCGCCATTGTCATGTTCTGTTCTTGGTTCCATTCCAGTAGTCTCTCACCTTGCCTTCATGGGGGGGTGTTGGAATATGAAGCCAAAGTCAGTAAAAGATGAGTGTACTAGGTGTCTAGGGAGTGTTTTATAGTCTAGTGAGTCCTATGGATGCCACGTGTCATATTGAGAGTTATCCCATATGCATAGGTGTTCATATGTGTGTGTGTGCTCTTATATAAGAGTTGTACTTGTCTAGAATCAAGTATCAAGCTACAAGCTCTTTGGTCTACATGTGAGTACTCTCATTTTTGTTCATTGCTCGTCATTTCATTTCCATTTCATTATGTCTCCTTTTGAGTATCACTTTCTCTCTCCCTAGCCTACCCTCTCTCTCCCCCCCTCTCTACCATGTTCCTTCAGGGGTGCCAAGTAGTTAAGGTCTTTGTCATAGATCCTAACATTTCTGATGACCACATCCTCACTAGAATGCCATAGCTGAAAGGAAGAATAGGACTTTAGCAGACAAGGCTAGAGCAGTGCTCAGTGAGAAGCATCTTCCAAATCAGCATTTAGCAAAAGCGACCGACACTACCAATTACTAATCAGCTTCTGACTGAGCCTAATCAAGATATGACATTTTAGGAGTTATACAAGCCATGGGTTCAGCATTATCGTCATTTTCCAACATATTCAACCAAACTAGTCGCCAAATCCTCATCAACCATCTTAATCAATGGGACATCCGTGAGCTTCCCGTGCTCTGAGTCTGGAGCAAGCCCTAAAACAATCACCTTGTTGAAGAGGGCTCTACTCTACATCTCTAGCGATGATACCTAGGCTGCCAATCTATGTGAGTTTGTCTGCCCAACAACTTTTACCCTAGTGTCCAAGTACCATCCGACCCTACCTATAGGAAATTGTGCACAGAGAGTTTGAGCTGTCCGATGTTTGAAAGCACCATTAGGATGCAATATATCAAGCCATATCTAAAAGGACCTCGTTAACACAAAGCCGTCCCTATCAAGGAAAGCTTGGTGTCACTCCAATAAAAGAGTTTGGGACAAACACTCTCCAAAATAGGAGCAATCTATTGCTCCACCGAAATAAACCTAGGTATCTCTATTCTCTTCTCTAGGTTTCCAAGAGAAGTAAAGGTCTCCCCCACACGATTGTATCCTTAGTGTCTGTGAGAAACATAGTTGCCAGCTGAAATGAAAACAGGAGAAAGGAGGATATAGTTATCGGCTTCCCTATCAACAGGGTAGCTCTTAGGGCTCTCTCCCTCGAGGCTTACCCTACCCTCGCTCATACATATTCCAGGACCCCCACTACCCCAAAGGGATTTGTTTCTGCCACCATGAGGTCAGATAAGGTGTTCCACCCTATTTCGTCCCGCAGATGATAATCATTAGTTGGAACATTCAGGGCCTCAATGGTGTGCCTCATTGTCGTCTTGTAGGTAGTTGATCCGTAATCAGCTTCATCCAAGTGTCTTTGGTGGTCCCATTGAGCTACTTCTTCTTTAGGAACACAAATTGGATGCTAGAGATTGCTCAAAGTTGGGTAAATTTCTTTCAGGTCATACTTTTTGGTCTCCTGCTTTGGGCACAAGGTAGGTAACATGCATTTCCATACTAGATTCCGTTCTTCCTCTTGTGGTCCGACATGGTGTCATTTTTCCCTCCAAAGCACAGTGGGTTATTTTATTGATTAGTGGGCATAAGGTGAAGAAACATGGTGGTAGGAGAATGCCAAGCTAACTAGGAACGGAATGGAAATATGGAAAGCATAATGGAAAGGCAAAATGGAAAGCAAATGAAAGAACAAGTGCTAGGCAATGATAACCAAAATACTCACATGATATAAAGCTTGATGTTGACTGATGTGAAAAGACTCAAGACAAGTACAACACTATATAGTGTGACACTAGACTCTAGAAAGCCATAGTGTATATGGGATAACTCCCAATATGACACGTGGCATGTCTAGGACTCACTAGACTATAAAACACCCCCTAGACACCTAGTACACTCATTTTTGACTCACTTTGGCTTCATATTCCAACACCCCCTCATGAAGGCAAGGTGAGAGAGTACTGGAATGGAACCAAGAACAGAACATGACAATGATGGAGTCTACTACTCTGTGCACCCCAAGTAGCTTAGAGACTCAAATGAAGCATGGCTACTTGACCCAACAAATCGGTCTTGGGAAATGCACAAACATCCTGAAACTCGGCCACGCTTGATAGACAAATAGACCTATCAAAGCCAATACATATGGCTCCCACAGTACATCCCCCCTTGGCTTCATAACAAGACTTGGTAGGAAGCCACACACTCATAAAGGAAATAACACATCATTTGAGGAGGACTATCCAAGGCTGAGAACCTTTATTGACTCAATGAAAACCAAACACTCAATACATATCATTTTAGGGAGACTACCCAGGGCAGAGGACCCCAAAATACATCAAGCTGTAGTAATAAAAAAATAGATCTCTTATGATAAGAGATGTCCTCCAAGTAGCCACTGCACACGTGTGCACGTCCTTGCGAGACGATGACGATGTTGAAGAAGCGCTAGGCAGGAATGCCCCAAAAGATGTGTCGATGAAGTCCATGGGGTAGCTAGATGGAGCACTTACATAGTGACGCTCACAATGGCTAAGGGAGAGTCACCGATGTCGAAGTAGAGGCCGGAGGTGTTACGAGCACTCGGAGAGTCAGTCAAAAGTGGAGCTCGGGCACCAAGGACAATCAAGGCGGTAATTGGAGAAGTCAGGAAGTGTTTGGAGCTCACATCAAGCTCGGAGCAGCTTCACTTGTTGTTGACGGGACGGGCAGAGAAGAGGGTCTGTTGCAGGACAGAGAAGAGCTGAAGATAATGTGGACAGCAAGTGATGTGTGGGCTGCTGAAGTGAGTGGAAGTTTGGAGCAGAGCTACAGAGCTACATGGGCAGCAGGAGCTAGAGCTGCGTGGACAGCAGGAGCTGCGTGAGCAGCAGCAGCGTGGGCAGCGTGGAGCTAGAGATGCGTGGGCAGGTTGTACGGACAGGCGGGCACTTCACGAAAACAGTCTGTACATTCCATATGGACTGTACGGCCTGCTTATAGTGGGCTGTACGGCCTATTTGCAGGATGATGGAGTAGCTGGAGGCGAGGCTTGGGAAGAAGAGGAAGTGCTCAAGGAAGGAGATTGCCTCCCATGCTTGGAAATCCTTCTGGATCTAGATGGGAGAAAGAGTCAATAAACACTTCCTCTCTACTCTTAGCCCAAGACATGGTAGAGAGAGTGTATCTCAGCGATTTTGCAGACATATTATTACGTTATAGGTGGAACCCTATATGATAGATTTACTTGATGCCCCTTTCACCAATACAGAATTCAGGACTACATTTCTTGCCCTCCACAACGGTAGATGCCGGAGTTTAGATGGATTGACACCTCCCTTTTTAATTGCTTTCTGGGACATGATTGGGGACTATGTTACCTCAGCCCTGAATAAGGCATTTGGGACTTTGGTAGATGCCCGATTCACTTACAAAGGGTCTCATCATCTTATCCCAAAAGGAGGTTGCAAAAATTTAATTTTCCAATGGAGACATCTCTTTATTGAAAACTTTTTATAGGATTTTGGACAAAGCAATCAGTCTGCGTTTGCAGCCCATTCTATTTGATTTTATTCACGATATGCAAACTGTTTTCATGCATGGTAGAAGCATTTTTTATAATAATTTTTCCTTCTGGGAAGATTCTAATTGGGACATGTAGAGTGGCCACCGTCTTGCCATTCTACTCTTGGATTTTGAAAAGGTATATGATAGAGTAGATTAAGGTTTTTTGGAAGGTACCCTTACATGTTTTGGTTCTTTAGATGCATAGATTATAGGGGTCTCATCCTTATACAAATCAGCCCACAACCAGGTACTCATCAGAGGAGAAAGGGGGGAAAGATTTCAATTTCTAGATCAGTTCGTTAGGTTGCCCCTTTCTTGTATTTATTTGTGGCTATAGCAATGAACAAATTTCTTAGATCCAAAACAGACATTGTTGGGCTGAGACTTCCTCTCAGACAGGATGTGGAGCTCTTGCATAGTGAGCTGGCTGATGACACTGCTGTTTTTTTGTTTGCCAACACATAGAATCTCACATCCTTTAGAGCAGCCTTGGATTTGTTTTGCCTTGCAGCAGGTCCACACCTAAATTGGAACAAATCCAATAGTTTTGGTATTAGTGATGAGGACACCCTAGCTTGGGGGCTGATTTTGGTTTTACTGGGATCCAAAGAGGTTGTCCCTATCAGGTATCTGGGCTTCTGGCATATCTCGATTGCAGAAATTTGGTCCTGTGCTTGACAGTGTCAGGAGGAAGCTTCTTTTTTGGAGCTCAGCCAAACTTGACCTCGCCTCCACGGTAGTGGTGGTCAACCAAGCATTGCTGGCCATGGCTTGGTTTGTTTGTTCCTGTTGTTGTCACTCTAGGGACTGCATCACTCAGCTCAAAATACCGATAAGGATTTTTATTTGGAATGGCCTAGATGATTCAGTAGCAGATACCAGAGCCAGAATGGCATGGGAGACTCTAATTCTACCCAAATGGGAAGGTGAACTCAATATAGTAGATCCATTCTTGCAGAATAGAGTTTATTATGCAAGATGGTGGTTAGAGGACTCTTGCCGAGGTAGGAACCTTGGAAGGACTTCTTTATTAGATGCATATAGTCTTGCACTCCTTCCATTGGTGGAGATTGGAATGATAGCACCAAATGAATCTTTACATCAGTCCATCTCAGAGTTCCTTCCTCTCCTCTTATGGCTGCTCTCCTGAAAACTTGGGCCAGCTTCAGGAGCATTCTTTGGAGACTCCCCCTACGTCTCGGGAAGAGATTGACATGCAACCCATCATGTGGAATAATCGTATACTTGATGAGCATGGTAGACTGCTAGGTACCTCCCACTATATGCAGTGGTCTGCATGGGAGAGAGGTCATTTTTCCTCTATAGGTTCTTGGAAGATTTTCAAATGAATTTTGGATGATTTTCAATTATAGTTAGTCAGTCACCTCAAAGGGAGTGCAAGGAGAATCCAGCAGGTTGATGCAGCCATACACATTGGATTGGGTTCTTTGGCTGATAGATTTCTAGTCACACATGGCTAGGAGCCTTTTTGAGATCAGGGGTCCCCCTTCAGGTTGTGGGATTATGGGGACCAGACGGGGATGCCTTGGTCTTTGAAGTTCAGGGGTCCCCCTTCAGGTTGTGGGATTATGGGGACCAGACGGGGATGCCTTGGTCTTTGGGATAAGGCTTTCGAGATCGACTGATGATATTCTTTTGCATATTGCATTTCAGCCTGTCAGGGTTGTTGGAACAACTTTTTTTAAATTTAAGATGGTACTTAGACCCCAACCTAGGTCCCATTCCCTTGGAATCATGGAGACTTTATGGAGGTGTGCCCATAAAGTATTTGCAATGGGACCCGAGGAGTGGGAATGGATCGATGCAAAGTATCGAGAGAAGAGCCTCCGCTTCTTTCGATACATGGTTAGTAATGCCAATAGGTTCCCGCTCATCCGTAGAGGTTGGAAGCCCACCAAAGCTCCTCATTGGGAAAATTTTCACATTTCCCTAATTTTGCAAAAATGCTTTTGGAAGAGGCTTTGGAAATCCCTCAGGAATGAAAATCACTCTTTTCTTTTGGCTCTCTATTCATGGAGGGATTGCAGTGAATCAATGGAGGTTGAGGTTTGGGATAAATTCCACTTGTCCTTGTTGCCGTCTGCTGATGAGTCTATTCAGCATTGCCTATGGGACTGCAGACAAGCGATTATCATTTTAAAGGGGATCGCTAGACTTTTGAGCACCTTTATGTGTTCTCCTTTCTTCATGACCTGGGTCTTGGTAGCATGGCTCTCTTTTTCAGGGCCTCATGTATTTTATGGAGACATGACTCTGCTCGGGCTCTTTCGATTCAACGCATCTGGTTGAGTCAATTTCTATGGATGATTTTCCCGGCTCTCTGTACAGACCTGCAGATGCTTCTGTGGATACTCCATGGGAGATTCTGGCAAGCATAGCAGCGTGGCATATTTGGAGATCCAGATGTATAGAGGCTTTGGATGGTTCCCAAGTCCACCGTGCTCACACATTGGCTAGTATCTGGACAGACACTGCACACACCACACCTTGATAGCCATTTGGGGGACTATGTAGGGACCGTCACGAGCAACCTCTACCAACAAGAATGTTTTCTTGAGAGATTGGAGTGGCTTCCCTTTCTTCCTGAAAGTCCCCACAGGGTTGAGGTGGCACTATTAGCCTCAACCTTGGTTATTTTCCAGCTCTTTTACTACAAGAGCTTGATTTTATTTTGTTCTTTTATGCATCGCATGATGTACTTCTCCCTTGAGCTTCACTCCTCAAGTTTCATTCATACTTAATACAAGTCTCTTTTTACAAAAAACAAAGGATGATTTTTTCTGGAAAGTGGAGAGGCAATCCTCTCTGAATCTCTTACTGGCATGGTGTGGAACTTTCAGCCACAGTCCTAGTTTCTCTAAGAACTTGGATATGCCCATATGTTTTGAGTGATGCTTTACCACGTGTTTCTCATGCTTTGCATGATGCATTTCTACCTTGAGTGCTTTACTCTTGATGCTTCTTTCATACTTAATAGAAGTCTATTTCATGAGAAAAAAGAACGCTCAAGCAAGCATTCCCTCTCCATGCTGGGTGAGGGGTGGTGGAGGTGGTGATAGCAAAATGTTGCCTCCTACTCCTGCTCTAGATTCATTGGCTGCTCCCATGGGAGTTGATTTCGAGACTATGGTTCCTTTGGTATCCCCTCCTTGCCCCGTCGTCACTTCCACTCTATACTTCTTGTCTCCTCCCTCTGTACTTCCTCCACCTTGGCCAACTTAGAGTTTCTATGAAAATTCAACCACTTCTCTTGCTCTAGGTAGACAAGGGTTTCTATGTTGGTAAGTTGAAAGGAAAGCAAAGAGTGGACACAAACTCAGAATACTTGCATTACTTACATTTTTTGGAATGAAGAAGAGTGAGGTCCTTAAGTAGGCACCTCATACATGCTCACTGACATCACTGATGACTTCAGAGCTCCACAGTCATCTCCTCAATCTGCTCCTAGATTCTCTCAATCATCCTATGTGGCTCTCCACCACCTAACTGTGCTTGTGGGCACCTAACTGTGCCTCTAGCACTCACACATAGAAACCAAGGTGTGCCTGAGGCATACACCTTGAGATATCCCATCAAACCCCCCCTCAAGGGAATGCCTCAGGCTATGTCAAGGATACATCTAGTCTCATAGTTTCTCATGCCATCTCATGGTGGTCAAGGATAAATCTATGGCTAGGTTCTCATGCTAGCAAGGGTTCCCTTGGGTGTAAGGTAAACAAAAGGGATACAAAAAAACTTTCCAATGGTTATCTCCCTTGCATGTACATGCACACAATGTCTGCAGGAGGTACCATGGAGCAAAACATACACATGGCCTACATCATAAGGTGACCAGAGGTGTTTACAAAACACACAAAAACACAATAGTTTATTTCATTCATTTTGGAGGACTATCCAGGCTGAGTACCTTGACATAAAAAGAGAGATCTGGAGCATACATAGAGATGATTTAAAATGCATAATCTTCATGGGATGCCTCATCTTGTGGAGGCAAAATATCCATGTCAAGGCAAGGTCTTACCACATGGGCAGTGTCTAGTGTCTTATAAGATGGTACTATGATAGAACAAGTGGATCTGAAAATCATATCCTTCAAGAGAACAATTATCTTGTCATCTCCATAGTTGTGTAGAGAAGCATATCTTAGGTATCTGACCTTCATCTTTTTCTTGTACTTGGAGTCAAATAAAAGTGCCATGAGAGGGTAGATCTCTGGCTTTGTAGTTTCTTCCTTTTTGGCAACCATTGTTTTGACAATCTTCAACAAGGAAGTCAAGTTGACATTTTCATCCTTTGTAGCATAACAAGACATTGCTTTATGTTTTGGCTTTTCACATATTTTGCATAAGCAAGCCATGAGAGGGTCTAACCCAGGTATTGGGCAGTGTCTTCTCTCTTACAGAGCTTAGAATAACAACTGAAATGCTTCAAAATATAAGCATTTAATGTAGCAAAGTCTTGTGACCAAATTTCAAACAATGATGCTTCTTCTTACATGCTTCATAGAGGTGGCTAAAATGAATACTTTCCAATCAAAACCAGGTCTAGCAATTCAAAACAAAACTAAAGCCACACTTGTACTGAAGTTATTGAAAGTTTCAAAAAACCAGAAATGCTAGAGTAGCATTTCATGTAGCATCATCTTCAAAAACTTGTCCAAAACTGTCAAAACCAAAAGGCTGAACTTGGAGGGCTTGTAGCTCACTCTTCAAAGCAAGGAAAAGAGGGCTTTCTGAAGCAAAAGAAAGCTCATATACCAGAGAGGATCCAGCACAGAGGTTGGACGAAATGGTGCGCACTTTTGCCCGGGGGAGTTGCTACAGGCTGAACCTGAGTTTTGACGATTTCTCCTTCGTTACTGAACCAAATGAGCTGAAAAATGGCTCAAAATCTTCGTCTTGAGGTCGCCCATCTACTCCTAAGAGGGCTCAGGCAATGGCGGAGCAGGCAATGGCGGAGAACCAAGCTCTCAAAGATTTTGGGAAGAAGGAGGAAAATGGAGAAGAAGAAGATGAAGAAGAAGATGATGATGTGGCAAAAATGGGCTCAAGGGGGATCAAAGGGCTCTGATACCATGTTGGTAAGCTGAAAGGAAAGCAAAGAGTGGACACAAACTCAGAATACTTGCATTACTTACATTTTTTGGAATGAAGAAGAGTGAGGTCCTTAAGTAGGCACCTCATACATGCTCACTGACATCACTGATGACTTTAGAGCTCCACAATCATCTCCTCAATCTGCTCCTAGATTCTCTCAATCATCCTATGTGGCTCTCCACCATCTAACTGTGCTTGTGGGCACCTAACTGTGCCTCTAGCACTCACACATAGAAACCAAGGTGTGCCTGAGGCATACACCTTGAGATATCCCATCATTCTATAGAGTTAGTAGCTTTCACAACCTCACGCGCAAGTTCAATGTGAGAAGTAGCTTCATTGTAAAAATGGTTTGGCAATGCGGACATGTACAGTATTCCATTGTACATATACCCACTAAAGTCAATCCATTCTCACTCTTCTAGGCTGCTTTCCCTCCAATCTCCTAAGATATCTCTTTGTCCGCTCACTTAGTCCCTTAGACAAAGAAGTGTCGTGCATAGGACTCAGCGAGAATGCTGCACTTAATGCAAGACAAAGGACCTTGCAACTATGTGGACCTTGCAACTATGTGGAAACTCATGAGACAAGCAATGTTGTTGCAAATGACCTTCTCATCAAAATAAGTGTTCCATTGTGATCGCCAAAATTTGTTGAAGGTTGGGTCGAAACATTTGTGGGTATCACTGTTTTCCTAGGGCCACTTTTTGCAAGGAGTCACCCCTGATGTGTTACATATCTACTCTAAGTGTTGTGAATGCTTACCAATTCAATGTGAGGGTGCATTCTCCAATGCTTAGTCTCACAATACCTCAAACTCAAGATGCAGACACTAGGCTAGACACCAACTAGACAAAGCTCAAGAGGTCAAGTGGAGGACACTAGGCTAGACACCAGCTAGACAAAACTCAAGAGGTCCAAGTGGAGGACACTAGGTAGACACAGAGACTTCCATAAAGATAAAATGGAAAAGAAAACCACCCTTGCAATGATAAGCTTCACCTAAATACAAGGTAGCTAGCTCATAGCCCCTCCTTCACCACTCTTGATCTCCTCCCCACACTCTGTGCTTGCCATGTAGGCAAGCTTGAAAATTTGTCTTATGCAAAGGGTCACCTATACAAACAGGCATGAGCAAAGCTCGTCATGTGCTTGCACCTCCTGCTGCACAACCTATGTATTGAGGGTAAATCACCATATTACATGTGTGCGATATCATAAAGAGAATCAATTTACACTGGGGCCCAATAGGGAAATGTGAACATACATGTGTAGTGTTTCCCATTTTTCGAAGTATAGTCATAATAGGGAGTATTGGGTTTTGTGGGAGGAGGGGCGTGCATTATAGCAAGTAGGAACAAAGCAGGCGTAAATGAAAGCAAAGAGTATGCTACACAGAGTTTTATCTTGTTAAATTGGGTGAACACGCATGATAGGGGCATGTTTATCCTACGACATAAGCTTGCAGATGGGTTACATAAAGAGGGACGAAGATCTGGAAGCTTCCACACACACTGGGGTTCGCAGGTTCTACAGGTCATTGAGCCTTGTGCTACATGCTCTCTTTTACATACCTAGACGGGATGAAGATAGATTTAGGGGGGTTTGGTTTGTCAGTAGCGGACGCGACGGACCCAACCATCGCGGGAGCTCTTTTCCGACGCTGGACACAACAGGGAGCTTGCTTATAAACAAGACCCATATGTACATAAGCATGTGTGGTGTGGTTGCGTTCAGAATCTTGTAGACAGGTCGTGGGTTTGATCCCCACGTCCATAAACTTTTGCTCATCTTGGCGCTTCGTTTTTCCGGGACGGGAGGGAGGGGTCCACGCCTCTTCAATGCAGTGGATACGACAAACCAAACCCCCCTAAATCTATCCGCAGGCCTCGTATTCGATATGTATTGATTATAAAGGAGTTTTAGAAAGACGTAGTGCCAAAGTTTATGAAGCCAACCTCGATGGGTATATATTGACCTATGCGGTTTGTGTCGTTTTTTGGGAATTACTACCAAAAAGACATCTACATACTGCTTTCTCCTGAACGTCTAATAAAGAAAAGCTACTTTCAATGCACCAGCAACGCACCTGAGATGTGGCGTCCGCGAAAAAGAAGATGGTGGCAGCGGTGATGCTCTTGGTCAAAATGGGATGCTTCTCGAGTAATTGCAGGTAAAGGTGAACGAAGCCGGGAGGGGTAGGCGAAGTGTGAGGGAGGAGGGAAGCGGGAGTGTGGGAAGGGGAGCGGTGGGAAGTGGAATGGAGGCGGGAAACAGAGAAGGGAGAAGTGGGGGAACGATGGAGGGAGGGGGGGTGGCGATGAAGAAGGGGAGGGCGAGGGCGGAAGGCGAGGAGGAGAGTGTGGCGTAGCATGGCTGCGGCGACGATGAAATGAGGAAGAAGATGGCAGCGGGCACACACGTAGGTTGGCGAAGAGTCTCGTTTCAGTAAGTCTCTCTCCTTTTACGTAACCAATGGAATTTGCATTTTGTCTATGCTACATAGGTTGATACTCGGATCGGGTAAAACGAGCAAGTTGCCTTTAAAATGTGAGTAGGTGCTACATGCAGCAATTCAGTCCGTCCCTGCGCGGCGGCTCGCTCCCTAAGCAGACTTTGCAAAAAGGGTGCTAGAGCAGGACGGGAGGAAGAATCGCTGGAGGAGCAAGACGATTGGACCTGCATAGTTGCCCATACACGAGCACCTAGGTGCCCAAATAGATGAGCCAAGGGTTGGGTGGATTCAAAGAGCTACCACTCGCATACCCATACTCGAACTCGCACCCGCCTGAAAGTCTAGCATGTGTGTCCAAATGGCCGCCTGGGTGCACACCCCCAAGCTCCTTGGGAACATGCCCCGATAGAGAGGTAGATGCCACCCAGCATTCCTCATAGAAAAAGTATGATATGACATAACAAGCATCTTATTAATTATTAACCCTAGGTCTCCTCATTTTTAGCATTTCATCCATGGGTAAGTTTTAGATTGAGGATGAATTACAGCGCGATTAATTACATGTAGCTGCTTGAGCACCCAAACTTGGGCAGTCAAACCTCCTTGCCACGCAAAAGGCAAGCCATAGGCAAGACATGGAAAAGATGACAATAGAGGTGTAAAGCAAACGAATGGAATGCCTTGCTCCTTTTGGATATAAGTTCATATTAATTTGTTTAAGCAAGTACCTCTTTAAAATAACGAATGGAATGCATACTCCTCGGGGTCTTGAGTTTCTCTTTTAAGTAACGAATGAAATTCATCTCCCTTTTGCTCCTTGGGTAATATTGTAATGGGCTACATCTCATGCACGTGTCCACCCTCACAACCCCATTCAGCACAGAGTGACAATTTCAACATCATGTAAATACCACGCACACATATTGTGAATAGTATATAACGGTAGAGTGGTATGGACTAAGGTTCACATTAAGGAAAATCTAGGGCAAATGGGGAGCAAACCTAACCTAATGCTTAATTGTATATAGTGCATATTCTTTCATTTTTCAATAGAGGTTATATGCTTGTGTACACTCTCACTCACTTTTTCCCTCTCTTCTCTCCACTTTCACATGGTATCAGAGACCAAGCATCAAAATGGGGCATGTACTCATGATGAATGTCAGAAGGTCTGGTGAAGGATTAAGATTATTTATGGGGCACTACATTGTAGCACTTTCATATCTCTAGTATCGATCTTATATACAGTCCCCTTTATCTTGGCTCAATAAGCTCCTCATTTTGCTTCTTATAGCTTGAGATATTAGATTTTGAAGTATTGTAATGCTCTTATGAGTTTTTGGAGAATTTGAGTATTTTTCAGAGATCTATGATAGAAGGAAAAGAAGGGAAACTGTGATATATTGTTCAGTTTAAGAGACAAAAGATCAATAAGGATGTCAAATCACCATTATTTCGTTCTCCAAGCCAGCTGAGTCTATACAACCTTAGAAGTGAGAGATCTCAACAACGGAAGCGAAATGGAAGAAGGTGAGAGAGAGAGGGAGAGCCAGAAGAGAGAGTCACACAAGTTTTGGTGGGTGCAGAACACCCTTCTATGTCATCCATATATATATGTGTGTTTGAGTATTGTACATAACCAGGGTTAAGGTACAGTGGCCTTTAACCCCTACAACCTCCCACTTAAAGGCCAATGTGCCTTTAAGAGAGAACAACTAATGAGCATACTATCCAATGCCCACCAAAACATAACAATAGTCAAACCGTTGACTAGGTAGACTCTTTGTCAGCATATATGCAGGGTTATCATCTGTATGAACCTTGACAAACTCTATGCGCTTGTCCTCAAGTATCTCCCTGTGATAAAATGGTACCTGACCTCAATGTGTTTGGTCTTTGCATGAAAGACCGGATTCCGTGCTAGTTGAATAGCACTCATGGAATCACTATGTAATGTCGGTACACCTGTATGAATCCCCAAATCTCTCACTAGCCGATCAAGCCATATAGCCTCCTTGCAACCCTCTGTGGTTGCAAGATACTTGACCTCTGTGGTAGACAAAGCAACACACTTCTATGCGCTAGACATCCATGACACTGCACCACCTGCAAAGGTGAACACATAACCAGAAGTGGACCTCCCGCTATCCGCATGCCCTACATAGTCTGAATTTGTGCACCCAAATACATGCATCTCTTCTTTGCCAAAGCAGATACACACCTCCTTGGTACCCTTCATGTATCTCATGATGCACTTAACTGCCTCCCAATGCCTCTTTTCTGGATTAGCCATATACCGGCAAACAACTCCCATTGCAAATGCAATGTCCGGTCTAGTAGCTATCATAGCATACATAAGACTCCCAACCGCTGATGCATAAGGAACCTTGGCCACCATCATGGCTCTCTCCTCATCTAATTTGGGACTATCTGCCTAACTCAGTTTCACATATGGAGGCAATGGCGTACTTACTGCCTTCGCCCCCTCCATAGTGAAATGTTACAACACTTTTGTAACATACTCCTTTTGTGAAAGCCAAAGGAGTTTCCTACTCCAGTCACGCGTGATGCGCATACCAAGAATATGATCTGCAGGTCCCAAATCCTTCATGTCGAAGGCCTCATGCAACTTGGCCTTCAATGCATCAAGCTCATAAGTGTTCTTGCTAGCCAGTAACATATCATCCACATAAAGTGCCAGGAGTATCAGGCTATTATCCTTAGCCCTTTTAGTGTAGAGGCAATGATCAATCATACTTCTTCTGAAACCTTGGGACCGAATGAAAGCATCAAACTTGTGATACCATTCTCTAGGCACTTGCTTAAGGCCATCGAGACTCTTTTTCATCTTGCAAACCAAATGCTCTTTACCCTTTTCTTCAAAGCCTTCCGGCTGTACCATGTAAATTTCCTCATGCAAATCCCCATGCAAGAAAGCTGTCTTGACATCCATTTGCATAAGCTCCCTATCCTCTATTGCCACAAGTCCAAGTACACATCTAAGTGTGGTCATCTTCACAACTAGAGAGAATATCTCATCAAAGTCCACACCCTTCTCTTGCTTGAACCCTTTAGCAACAAAACGGGCCTTGTACTTAGGCACATCATCACTTGTGACCTTCATCTTGTAGACCCATTTACATGGCAATGCTTTCTTTCCATGTGGCAAAGAAACCAAGTCCCAAGTCTTATTCTTAATGAGTGAACTCATCTCTGATTGCATAGCATACTCCCACTTGCATTGATCCTTATGCATCATAGCCTCTCTATAGCAAGAAGTCTTCCTGCAATCAGTAAAGCATCACATAGTCCACCCCTGGAACAAATCTCTCAGGCGGTCTAGACACTCTAGATGTTCTTCTCAAGGGCATTTCGGCTTGCTGTCCCACCTACATATCAGCCACATTTGGCTCATCATTTCCACCAATAGATGATCCATCATCTGCCCTTGATTGTGTACTCGTGGGAGTACCTGGTGGCACTATTTCCTACACATTTGGTGCATGGATAACTTGTTGTTTGTTAACATATGCGGGTGGATTCACATCCTAGAAAGTGATTCTCCTCATTTCCACATCCCTCATGGGTGTCTTATGCATCTTCTTCTCATTAAAGACCACATCATGGCTTCATATGATTTTCTTTGCTTCTGGATCCCAGAGACAATAGCCCATCTCTCCACTTTCACCATAACCCAGAAAGATGCATTTCCTAGACTTAGGATCTAGCTTCTTCTGAAGCTCTTTTGGCACATGTGCATATGCCTCACACCCAAATATACGCATATGAGAGTAAGAGGGCTTCTTGCCACTCCATGCCTCTTCAGGAATACCACCATCCAAACTCTTGCTAGGTGATCTATTGATCACATGTATTGCAGTCTTCATTACCTTAGCCCAAAAACCATTAGAAAGACTTGCATTGGAAAGCATACATTGCAACCTTTCTTGAATGGTACAGTTCATCTATTCTGCGACTAGATTCTGCTCTGGAGTACAAGGGGATGTGAGCTCCCTCTTGATCCCACGTGTATCACAGAAATGCTAAAAGTCATGAGAGATATACTCTCCACCATTATCAGTCCGTAGGCATTTAAGAATTCTACCCGACTGATTTTTAGCCAAAGCCAACCATTTTTGAAATACCTGGAACACGTCACTTTTCCAAGCTATGGCATAAGCCCACATTTTCCTAGTTGCATCATCAATGAATGTCACATAGTATTCAGCCCCACCTAATGACCGTGTAAACATGGGACCACATACATCTGAATGCACTAGTTCAAGCTTTTCAAGCTCTTTCTTTCCCCTTCTTTTATGGGCTGATTTAGTCTGCTTCCCATAAAGACAATGCTCACAAAATTCAAAGTCGAAAAAACTCAAATGCGGTACATAATCCAAATGGCATAAGAGTTTCATTCCATTCTGGCTCATGTGCCCCAACCGGCAATGCCACAAAGAAGTACTTGGCTGCTCAGTTATTGTAACAACATGATCAGACACCCTTGATACACATGTAAGGGATACAAAGTCCCACACTTAGCACCCCTGGCCAAAACCATAGTGCCCTTTTGAATTTTCCAACTCTGAAAGCCAAACGTGGTCTGAAAACCAGCATCATCTAGCTAACCCGTTGAAATAAGACTCTTGGTCAGCTTAGGCACATGTCTCACATTTTTCAAAACAAATGCAGACCCATTTGCAAAAGAAAACGTTATGTCACCTGTTCCCACTGTGTCAGATGCATAGTTATTTCCAAGATGCACACAACCTGTCTTTCCACTATCATAAGTGGAGAATCATTCCCTATGGGGAGTTACATGGAATGAAGCACGAGAATCCAAAATCCAATCCTGGAAATATGCATCATCTGAAGTGGTAAGCAAGTCTGCAGCTAGACTAGACATGAAGAGAATCTCATTGTCACTATCATCAGTGATTGCACTAATCTCCTCGATCTTCATTTTTCCTTTGTCCTCCCTTGGACTCTCTTCCTTCTTATTTGCACCCCAATTATGCTTTTGCTCTCTTTTCAGCTTATAGCAATCCTATTTCATGTGGCCCTTCTTGCCACAGTGATAACACTCAATGTTCCATGTCTTGGATTTGCTACAAGACTTCCCTCTTTCTTGGGACTTCCCATTAAATTGTGATCTACCCCTTTGTACATTTAAGGCTACATCCTGCTTGTTTTCATCCATAGACTTTCGTCTAATCTCCTCAGTCAACAAGCTACCCACATCATCAAACTTTAGTACTCCACCAGGTGCAGAGATACTGAAAGTTGTACGGAAGGTATCCCATGAGGATTGCAATGAGCATAAGAGAAATGTTGCCTTAGTCTCCACATCTAAATTCATCTTCTGAGCCTGAAGCTGACTGAAAATAATATTAAATTCATTTAAGTGAGAAGCAATGGAGACCCCTTCCTTCCATCTACAGCTCAAACAACCTCTTCATGAGGTAAACTGTATTAGAGGTAGTTTCCTTCTCATAATTGGCACATAATTTCTTCCACAAATCTGCCATAGTCTACTCATTTACCAGTGTGAAATAAACTGACTCTGCAAGATGAAGTCTAACAGTAGACTTTGCTAATGCATCCAACTCATTCCAATCATCCTTAGGCATATCTGTAGGCTTAGCTTCAATCCCTGCCAAGGGTTTAATCTGCTTCTTTTGAATAAGCACATCCTTTATCTGTTCTTTCCACAACGAAAAGTTTGTCCCATCAAAATTTTTAATGCTGAAAAACTCATTTTCAGACATGGAAGAGGATGCTATGATGCAAATGAAACAAAATCCCAAATGCTAGTACCTGCAAGAGAGAAATCACACCAATTACTAGGTGCACCCAATACGTATGCCTTAATGAAGGATAGTGTCACCAAAACTCAATGCTCAAAGCATCAAAATGCATTTGACTCATGTGCATATACTATGCATCCATATGAGCAAATCTGGCCCAAAAGAAAAACCACAATGACAAAACAATGGCAAATATAATGCCAATAAGAGCCAAATGCCTCAAGCATAAACACCGTCCATGGGCATAAGCATCAATAATGTCTCATCCAAGAGATCATAGCATAACCTATGCATCCACCACTGCAATATGTAAAAGCTGTCCCTCAGCATAGAATAGCATCTATGTGCTAAACATCCATCAATAAAGCATCCCACAAGGTAATCTGGGCCTATCAGCGCATCCAGCAAGGATCGCAATGCATCCAAATGGCCTGTAAAGCATCCATCGCAACCTAATGCAAACCACAAATGAGCACACATGGCTCAGATTGCAACCAGAGTAATATACTTAAGGTATATCCAAGAAATCACGGCCCCATGGCAATGACCGCTAGTGAATATAGAACCTGAGACGTCTCAAAACATGGGCATCACTGCATAATCAAACTCAACAAGACAATCTGCAAATATCTCTCCTTTGCCACAACTCCAAAATCTCATCCAAAGATGGAGTAAGAGCTAGTCAACCCTTGCATTTACTTGCAAAAATGAACCTTAGAAAACTTAACTTTAGCCAAAATGCCACATGGCACAATCAATGAGAAGGTCTTGGAAACTTTGAGAAAGTTCTCTCAAAGAGACGACAGAAAAACACAAAGAATCACAACTCCCTTGATTCTTCATAGAATAGCAAGCAGATTTATAGACATATGTTTCAAGTAGTCTCAAATCCAACGGGACAAACAGCTCTGCAAATGGAGGCCCGAATTTTGAGTTTCCACTCACACAGGAAATGACGGAATGAAGACGTTAGAGTAGACAGAGCTTCACTACAGCTTCAGAACTTCACGGAATTGGAAGTAGCTTCACAAATAGAAGTTTTGGACTGCTTTGAATCCACTGGGGGTGTTTGAATTGCAAATGGTGGCCTAGATATGGAGATCCAACACACGAAATCTGCGGAGAAAATTGAATTTCGTCACTTTTTGCAGGAGCTGTAACTTTTCACTGAAAACTCGGACGACAAAGATGTAAAAACGAAAAATAAATTACTCAAAGTCTTGCTTTAGATCTCACGGTGAGATTCAGCTTCTAGAGAAGGATATCTTCATCACAAAACTCTCAGGTCTAAAATAGACTGTCTTTTTGCCTCCAAAACCACCTGTTGGCTTGCAAAAAACCACTCAGAGAACTTTCCAAAGGCTTCTACAAGGTCTCTGCACATCAGGATGAAGGTAAAGACACCCAACGGAGCTTCTCCTTCCTTCCACAGAGTTGTAGCAATAGAGTTTGGGCTCCAAGCTCACACCCGAGCTCAACTACTAGAACACCCATGCTCTGATACTAGTTGAGAGATCTCAACAAACGGAAGCGGAATGGAAGAAGGTGAGAGAGAGGGGGAGAGCATGAAGAGAGAGTCACACAAGTTTTGGTAGGTGCAAAACACCCTAATATTCTATGTCATCCATGTATATATGTGTTTGAGGATTGTACATAACCGGGGTTAAGGTACAGTGACCTTTAACTCCCACAAGAAGACCGTTTATCATCATTTGTTTTTAGACTTTAGCATGATGGGACTCAGGTTGAGGCCAATAGGAGCATAGGTTAAGGCCAATATAGGAGCATGGTCTTAGACTACCGAATGCAGCCTCGCTTTGGGACGGTGGAAGCAATGGAACTTTCTAGACCGAGCACTATTCACAATTAGAGGTGCAAGTGATTGTGGGTAGTCCAACCAATTGCGAGTAGTGCTATATCTTTTAGAAGGTGTTTTTCTTAGTAAAAGGACATGTAATAGTGGGAGAAGGGCATATCGATGTTGTGGTGTGAAGAGTTCATGAGCCAAAGGAATTGGCTACACCTTACCATGAGAATTGATGCGGTCTTAAAACTGAAGTTCAATGCACCAAGGAGACTGGCAGAAGTTTGCACTATGAAAGTGTCTATATGACTAACAAACATCCTCTAGGTGGAGACGCGACCTTCACCCCGCCCACTGCTGCCCTCGCCCCGCGCGCTGCCTAGGCTCCGCCCTGCCACTCCCACCCTTCTCTCCCCGCGCCCTCCCCTCGCACCTTGGTCGCCGCCCTGCTGCTTGCCTTGCTGCGAGCCCCCTCCGCTGGCTGAGTGCTCCCCCCTGCTGACTGGCTGCCCCCCTGCTCCGGTCCAGCCGTGAGCCTCTCCAGGATGGCGCATCCCCAGCCTTGGCCTGCTTGTTGGTGGCTTCCTTCCCGTGGCAGTGTGGTCTTCCAGGCTGATCTTTTGCACCCTTCTCCCTCTCCGTGGAGTAGAACGCGTCTGGGTTGGGGGTGTTCGGGCTTTTGGAGGTGTCGAGCCACTTGTGGCATGGGGCCTTGCACTTCTTCGGAGGGGAGTATCTTCGGCTTCAGCTGTCTCCCTTGCCCTGGCGGTCCTCCACATTTGCACCTTCACAGTAGCAGTAGGTCCATCTTTCAGGAAGCGTCTCTCCCTTCCCGGTGGCATTTCTTTGGCGGGAGGAGGTTTGCCCTGCACTCTCATGCTCTTCCAGAGTTGGAGTTCTCCTCGCAGCTTTGCCCTGGCGACATCGGCCATGGCCATCCCCCAGCAGTCCAGTTCGTCCCTCCCCGTGGTGGTGGTTGTGCTGCCCTCGTCCCATCAGCATCTCCTGGCCGCGAGTTGTGCACTGGAGCTGGAAATACCTGGCCCTTGGACAACAACCCAGAGGGGTCGCGTCGGCTGGTGGCCTCGTTGCTTGGGTCTCCAAGCTTCTCAAGACTCAGAGTTTTTCTCGAAGATTCTTTTCCCACAGGGCGGCGGCCCTCGACTCCTTCCTCAGGGATCCCTTCTCCTTTGGCTCTACTTCTTCTTGTCGTACCTGGAGGCTCCCCATGTGGGTTGAGGCTTGCAGGTGCGTGGAGCGGGCTACTGGAGTGCGGACTCGCCCCCCGTCAGGTGGTGGTTGCTCATGCTGGCAGGTCTCTTCCTATTGGCACCCTCGGGCGGGCACGATGGACGGGAGCTCAGCGGAGGAGGGATCCATACATGCTTGGATTACGATTATGAGTATCTCCAGGATTCACTTCATCAGGGATTATTGGTCGGCCTCGATTGTTGGATGTTGACTCAGAGGAGTCATATCAGTTGATGGTTCACTGTCTCGAAGACTTTCTAGTACTTCCAGGATTCACTTCATCAGGGATCCGTAGCTTTTTTGGTTTCGCGGTTTACTGGTTTTCAGAAGACCCAGACTAGGGCTTTTTGTTTTGATAGCATTTTGCAACAGTTTTTGCTTAGCCCTGTGTGGCTTGTAGTTTCGCAAGTGGGAGTTATCCCTGTGCTCCAGCATTGCTGTTGAGTCTCTTGTATTCCTTGTCTCGAAGTAATATAATTAGCCCTTCTTTTTTCAAAAAAAAAAAAAAGGAGACTGGCAGAAGTGTCAATTGTCCAACAGGAGTGGAGAGCGCAAGGAGAGAGACTCAGCCGTGCTACCCCAGGGGTGGAAGTTGATTACTATGCAGAGTCAGAAGGATGGAATGCTGGTCTTAGATTGAGGTGTCCAAGAAGATTGATAGATGAAGGCCCGTCATGGCACGTGGAGTTTGAGAATTCTTCTACATGATGCTTGGATTTTCAGTGGTTCGCCATTTCCTTTGTAAAACATAAAAATGAGCATGAGGACCATGCTAGGGAATGAAGAGAATACTTCAACAATAATCAATTGGTATTCTAGATGAACCACTTGAGAAAGATACAAATGAAGGCAACTAGCCACAACTGATGGCCAAAGAATCAATTGACAAGAAGAGCGGCGTGCCTCTGATGGAGAAAGGCTCCACCAAATACCTGAAGAAGTGAACACGGAGCAGCTTAGGCAATTTGTCTGAGTTCCCCTCACAATGGATAGAAGTTCTACTCGGCTTGTAGACATATAAGGATCTACACCCCTAAGGCATGAAGATAGTGTAATGAACCGATTAAAGGTTGGTCAACAACGACCTCATATGCATAAAGACATATATGATAGGTGGAGAACTAGTGACTTGGTCCTTCTGAGTGGAAGACCTATCTACCTTGGGTATGGAGCAAGTAGGATAGAACCACCTCTGGAATGAGGGAAGAAGTCTAGCACCAACATCAAGAGTAAAATTTCAAAACCTCAAGGCTACTGATGATGAAGAGGCATATAGTCATTTGCAGAGTTTCTTGCGAGTTTGTCATATCAATGGTGCCACGACAGATGAGTATTTTTTAATCTAATAAAAAATTCTTAGAGATGGTTCAACTAGTTCCCAATTGGGTATTCACCTAATTGGTATACGGTTTCTGAAGCATTCCTATGGGAGCTTTAGATAGGAGATTAATGAAGAGGATGTTTGCACAAAGCTAAGTGAGCTAAATAAAAAATTATAAAGAAGAGTTCGTCCAAGACCTTGTACTCAGGATGCGCACTCTTATCAATTAGTTAAGTATTGTAGGGGTAGTTTATGCGAGCCTAGCTAATCACCGGGTGCACTCAGGTAGACCTGCGTAAGCCAGAGATAGTCAATCCTACTAAGACTTATGAGAAGTTGCTAAATGGAGCTGTCTCTTTGGAAAAGAGTGAAGGCTTAAAGAGCAAGGCAAAGAAGAAGATGCTAATAGCGACATGGAGGAGATGCCAACAAATAAAGATAAGCTCAAGAATGAGCTAAGGAAGGCCTTGAAGGAATTGGGCATTAGAGAAAAATGGGTAATAATGAGAAATGGCATAATAAGTGTTCTAGGGGTGGACACCTGCAAGAAGAATGCAAAAACAAGTATTGCAATACCTGTACCAACTTTAGGCATGATGACTCTAAATGTTGGTTCAATGGTAAAAATCATCAAGTGTCAGCGAACCAGATGACCACTAATACTCAACCACCAAATGGTAAGCCACCTCATCTTGAGCAAAAGAACAAGGGTAAGAATGGTAGAGAGAAAATAGATCCATCCAAGATGAAGTGCTTTTGTTGTGGAGAAAATCATCTACATTCTGATCGTCCGATTTGGGCCAAACATTTGAAATTTCTCAAAACTAATGTGGAAAGGAAAGAAGTGGATCCAGAATGCCAAGCAGTTGTGGCCGCCTTAGCAGATGTAGTTGATGCCCAAGTGGCTACCAATAGGTTAAAAGGTTGAGTTGCAACTTATGCAGACATAGATTCCTTAAGAAAGGATATTAATTGCAAAGCTCAAAAGGAGTTTGCAACCAAAATTGCAAGGGATTTAAAAGGGAAAGCACCAGCAATGGAGATGCCTAAAGAATAGTCTCAGCCGTCCATTACCGATGAGTAAGGAGAATCCTCAACATCTAAGGCAAGTGCATCAAAACCGAGCATTTTATTAGAATCTAGCACAGAGCTAGCCCGAGCATGGAGAATATTCAAGAATATGCAAATCAGTCTAACAGTTTTGTTGAGTTGATCTATGGATAGCTCCTTATTGTCTGGAGTTCTTTGCTCAGCAAATTAAGGAATCATCTAAGAAACTGAAAGAGGTGGATTCTTTAGTCACTATACTTGTCATTGACACTCCACTAGTCGATGAAGAGTACTAGTGATCACCATTAAATTTAAGAAACAAACTATACCATGTGTCTTAGTAGATGGCAGTAAACATCATTTTTGAATAAATTGCTAAGAGGTTGAAGTTCAATTCCTTTCAAACCATCACCTTTCTGAGTATGCATGGTAGATCAATGGCCAGTTGACCCAAAAGGTATGCTTCAAGATGTTATCTTTGTAGGTGGTTATTATACAGTTAGTTTTATTATAATTGCCATGGAACAATGTGCGTGTCCAATACAGTTGGGACAACCTTGGATTAAAAAGCACTTCAATATTTTCCAAGTGGCTGCAGACATTAAGCAAAAACTAAAGGCTGACCAAATTGCTAAGCAAAAACATTTGTACTCAAGCCATTTCACTGAAGATATAAAAGGAGAATAAGAGCTAGCCAAGACACCAGTGACCATTACATGACTTGGTACTGAACAATTAGTATTAGAGCCAACACAAGAACTAAAGGCAAACCTACAATGGTAATCATTAGTGCCAATCTTTCTTTGGAGCAACTAAGGGTCACCAAAGTCCTATTTGTCAGGTACAAGGATGTTTTTTCCTAGAATTACGCTAATCTACGAGGAGTTCCTCCCAAGTTGTGTCAACATAAGATACATTTAGTGCCAGATGATAAACCAATTCAACAACAAAGGTATAGAATGAATCCCAATCATGCTAAACAAGCAAAATCTGAGTTGGGATCAACTTTTGCATGCTGGCTTCATCTATGCTGTTGATCGAAGTGATCGGTTGTTTCCCATTGTGGTTGTACCTAAAAAGAATGGTAAACTTTGAGTACTCATGGATTACCAGAAGTTAAATGCACAAACTGTCCCTGACCCGTTTCCAATAACTTTCACTGATGGAATCTTGGATCAAGTTGCAGGACATGAGATGTACTCATTTATGGCTGATTATAGTGGTTATAATCAGATTACTGAAGCTCCAAAGGATCAATCTAAAATTTCCTTTATTACAAAATGGGGTGCTTATGCAACCTGAGCGAGAAACTTTCGGTATGATATTCAATGTGCAGAAACAAAGACATTATTTACTCATAATCCCTTTGTGTTTTATGTGGATCATCAAGCATGACTTTATTTTGATCACCAAGACTGTTATTCAAGAGCACCTTGTGCATCGGATGCTTCTTCCTCAAGGGTTAAAATTTTAAATTATTCATAAACCTGAGAAAACTCATGTAAGAGCTGACTGTTTGTCCATACTACCTGCCTTGGAAGACATTCATGGACTACTAAAGTTTCAGATGTTGAACTCTTTGAAGTTGACTAATGTGAGCATGAATATGCCGAGTTGATGGATTATTTGTCCAAGGGTACATACATTTCTTGACACAATGCCACATGACAAGCATAGAAAATTAGCCTTGAAGGCTTGGAAACACACTTTAATTGATGGACACCTCTATCATCAGTGTGCTAACAGTGTTCTTCCTCATTGGGTTATGCCATACAGGCAAGCAATCATTCTATAGGAAGCTCACTTGGGTCCTTCAGGAGGACATTTTCCAAGGAGATCTAACCACAAGAAAAGTGTTGCAGGTAGGATTATGGTGGGAAACCTTGCTTAAGGATGCTCAAACTACGTGTATGTAGTGTGATGTTTGATAGTGCACTGGACGATTATTACCAAATCACTCGTTTTAGGATGCTCAAACTAAGTGCATGTAGTGTGATGTTTAACAGTGCATTGGACGATAATTGCCAAATTAGTCTATGGCATTGCACACTACTCATCCTTGGGAAGCTTTTCAAAGATGGGGTTTTGACTTTGTTAGCCCCTTCAAATCTGCTAGGTTCACATAGAACAAATACATTATTGTGGCTCTACTGACTATGCTACCAAGTGGGTTGAACCTAAGGCATTTTGAGATAACTCAGCTCGGAACACTACCAAGTTTATCTTTGAAAATATCATCTCCAGATATGGATGTCCTATTTAGCTTGTTAGTGATCATGGCTCACATTTCTCAATGATATTGTGCAATTGCTCAAGACTGAATTCAAAATCATGCATATAGTTTTGACCACTTTTATTATCCTCCTGACAATGGTGAAGCTGAGTCAATGAATAAGACACTCAAGCTTATCCTCACTAAAACAGTGCAATCATCCAAGAGTGATTAGGGTCCTAAACTTCATTCCACACTCTAAGCATATAGAACTGCTTATAAAGTCACGGCAAATCTTACTCCTTCCCATATGGCCTTTGGGTTGGAAGAAGTATTCCCCTCAGAATTTATTGTTCCTAGTCTCTATATCATTACCAATCATCAGTTAGATGAATTAGAAGCAATCAAGGGGCGATTGCATCAGCTAAGCCACTTGGATGTTTTACATCTCCAAGCAGCCTGGTCACAATAGGTGATACAGCATAGGAGGAAGGCATGGCATGATAGGCATATTGTGCCTAAGCATTTGAAGAAGGCTACGCTCGTACTATTATATAATGGCAACAAGCTGGGATCCCTCAAAACAAATTTCAAACTTGGTTGGAATGGTCCCTACTGGCGGCTAACTGAAGTTTTTTCCAATGGGATAGTACAAGTTGTATAATGGGAGTAAAGTAAAGCCATACTGAATAGTGGGATCCTTGGTCATGCAAATTTCAGATGTAAGTTACTCGTGTTTGATAATGCCTTGGTGAATTTTATGCCAACACGAGTGCCAATTAGCTATTTAGTGACAATGGAAGGGATATACTACATGATGACACGTGGCAATTCAAATGTTATGGGGGCATTAATTCAAGATAATCATATCCAAGAAAGGGGTTCTCCACTTGATCATGAAGCCAGTCAAGTGATGGGATATCCAATTTTAGATCATGTCTGGATACACTTAGCTTTAGGTTTCCGTATCTTTGTCATTTGCTATTGCAATTTCCTGCAGCTTTCTTACCTCCGTTGCTTACAATAGCCCTTTCGCTTCCATCATGCTTGAGAATTTATTTCATTTTCTACTCTTTCCCATCAACCTCAATTTTAATAAGCCTCTATGCAGTGTTTGTGGTCATGGAGGAGTGCATAGACCGCATAGATTGCTAGAAGAGGCATAGAGTGCCTTCTTGTGTGTCGCCTCCACATCCCACCAAAGATTTTAGCAACCAAATTTTCAAGGGAATTCTAAGGAGAAACAAGCTCTTAAAGTTTGTCCATCTATCGTGGAACTAGGCATGCGATGAAGCTCTAGCATAGAAGAAATACTAGATTCTTATGACACTGAAGACCACAACATCATTATTGTGATGATGTACATGTTCGATCGAGTATAGCATTGCTGAAGGAGGTGTTTCAATTCAAGGCATACCCAAACCCAGGATAGTGAGCGTCTACTCAGTGGTGCTATGCTTACTTTAATGAGGATAGCTATTCAATGTTGAAGGGCTACCTAATCAACAAGGCGTTCGATTAGGGGCTAAGGATGGTTTGTAATTTTTGGTCCGAATTCATTGGCCTAAAGAAAAGCATGGGCTATGTTCCATGGTAGTATGTAGCTTGATTATTGGCAGCTCTGGAGTATGACCTTGCAATGGATTGGTTCCCAACTTTTGAGAATTCAAGTGCTAGCCAAAGGTAGTTAGCAAGGGAAAAACACACTGCAAGTCCCCACCTCTACATGCTACATTACAAACTCATAGAGCTAGCCAGGTATAGTGGCCAAATGCAATTCCGAAACTTGGTGGAGCAGGCTCATTAGGAGCAAATGATGAAGAACAACGCTCAAGAGAACAGTGCTTGGAGGAGAAAAATGATCATGCCAGCCAAGGTAATGACGAGAAGGATCAGACTTAGGAGGGGAAAAGTTGTGAGGGCTCCTCCAAAGAGCAATTGGCAGTGCTTATTTAGGATAGGCTAACAAGGAACTTTGAAACGTATTCAAGTTGAAGAACGAGACAATTCATCTGCCAACAATTCGCTGATGATACCAATTCGACCCTGCACAATGATGAGCTATCAGTGTTGACATTATGGATTGCTTAAATGTATTTTTCCTAGCCTCAGGCTCCATAATCAATCACAAAAAAACAGGCATATACGGTACCAGGAGTCTGCCTCCCAAGATCCTATTAGACAAAGGATGCAAAGTCATAGGAGAAAGAGAAGTTTTCAGATTACTAGGTATCCCTATGGGCTTTAGATGCTCATTAAATGATCGCTGGGACTGGGTAATCAACAGAATCAATGATAAAATTAATAAATGCAAGGCCTTAACTCTGTGAAGGAGAAAGTTTGTGCTAAATCACTACATCTATCCTTCAATTTTGTACTTCATTTCCTATTGGGCACCAACCAAAGAGAGTATGGGAAAATTTAACAGCCTTTTTTGGTCTTTCCTATGGGGGGAACACAAACCACCACAAAATGGCCAAAGTAAAATGACAAATCTGCACGATGCCCAAAGACTCAGGAGGATTGGGGATCATGAATATTGAGAAGTTTATTGGCAAGATTCATGAACTAGTGGATAATCAAAGCCGTTCTAGATCCTGACTAAACTTGGGCTACTTTAATTCTTCACATTTTAAAAAAAGTCAGACTCAAAAGATGCAGACATTGGAAGCAGATTTCACTTGAGGTGGCACTTCTGGACAAAGAACCTTGCATCACAAAAGGGTCAGAACTATGGACGGGAATGTGGCAAGCATGGGAATCAATGTGCCCGAACATAAATTGGAAGGGATTTTCAAGAAAGATGGGCACCTTTTGTAGCCAAGACTCAATATGGTTCCCCCTAATCTAGCCAAATGCATAGGAGAGGGAAGAAGACCTAAAAGGAGCTCTAAGACTTAATAAGAAGGAGTAAGATTTTGGGGTGATGTTTGGAATGGAGAGTAGAGAAAGTGGATGGATGACGAAGGCCTAATAGCCAAGTTTCAAATCAATAGGTTTGACTTGAGACTAATACAAGAGAGACAACTACTGTGGTCGAGAGAGAACATACCATGGATGGGAGGCTACCTCAAACTATGCCTAAAGGAGTTTAGATGGGCAAGTCAAACTTAGATGACTCCTATCCCTATCTGGGTAGGACATGAATAGGTAATAAGGCTCCTCAACTTGAAATGGCATAGGAGAGACTCTAGCAGAACTTGGAAGAAGAGATTTGAAAAAGTGTGGGATAAGACCATCTCAGAGAAATAGTCCTACCTTCTTTGGTTAATCTTACACAAAGGAGTCTAGACAGGCAGTCGAGCATGAAGGATAGGTCACAATGATAGAATATGCAAGAGATGTAGATGTGCACAGGAGGACATTCCACCTTTTCCTCAACTTTAGACTTTCCAGATCTGTGTGGCCTTCTACACAGCTACAACATGCTAGACTCCCTTTCAACTTTGCCTAGTTATTGTTGGGTGACACTCCTAGCAGAGCTCCCCCCAACTAGAATGCTATCCATGCTTTTGCACTTTGGTCAATTTGGTTTATTCGATGCGTAAAAGTTTTTAATGATAACATTATGTTATTGATTTTTTTCTAAATCTATGCATGCAACCAGGAACAAAATGATAACTGCAAAGACAACCTACCATGGATGGGAGGCCACCTCAAACTGTCCCTAAAGGAGTTCAGATGGGTAGGTCAAACTTAGATGACTCCTATCCCCATCTGGGTAGAAGGACAGGAAGAGGTAATAAGGCTCCTCAACTTGAAATGGCAAAGGAGAGACTCTAGTAGAACCTAGAAGAAGAGATTTGAAAAAGTGTGGGATAAGAACATCTCAAAGAAATAGTCCTGCCTTCTTTGGTTAATCTTACACAAAGGAGTCTAGACAGGCAGTCGAGCACAAAGGATAGGTCATGGTGATGAAATATGCAAGAGATGTAGATGTGCATAGGAGGACATTCCACACCTTATCCTCAACCATAGACTTTCCAGATGTCTATGGTCTTCTTCATAGCTACAACACGCTAGGCTCCCTTTGAACTTTGCCTACCTACTACTGGGCGACACTCTTAGTAGATCTCCCCCCAATTGGAATGCTATCTGTGCTTCTACGCTTTGGTCAATTGGGTTTATTTGATGTGCAAAAGTTTTTAAAGGATAACATTGTTAATGTTACTAACTTTTTTCTAAATCTATGCATGCAACCAGGAATGAAATGATAATTTGCAGAGAATTCTTCAAATTGAGACGTAGCTATAAGTGTTTGTCCAAAAAGAGGATAGCTTGGTAAAAGAAGAGAGCACACTCCTTGTGCAAAAGAAGAGAGGCAAAAGACAGAGAGCAGAGTCAACGCCAAGAGCAGAACAATGTAGATCCCAGAGAATGGAAGCTATCGCCACCAACAATGTGGATCCTAGGGAATGCAAGCTATCGCCCCCACCACCCAAGATGTTGTCCCTTCTCCTTTCTATTCTAATGCTGCAACTATACTTGTTATTACTTCCCCTTCTCCTAATGAGAGTAACACGATGCAATGTGTGCCACCCACACATGCCCAGAAGTTTGGTACCCCCTCAGAACCACATAGATCCACTCCATGCCCACCCCCCTTCAAGAGACCAGTCTCATGTGATGACCCTGTGAGTGCCTCTGCTAAAGTGCACAATGAGATATAATGCCAAGAGAACAACTCCTCTAGTCCCTACAACGACCATTGGGAGAACTCTTTGTTGGGAAGGCTCAAAAGCGTAGATGTTCATGCCTTTACTTGCATATCCCGAGCACTATCATTGTCAAGGTTGTTACCCATGTCATCCCAAAGGAAGAGAACTGATGTACCTATTGCGTGGCCCAGATCAGCACGACCACTATTGATAGATGCTCTTGTTCACAGTACTAATGCCCTCCATTATGAGGCAGAGAAATTTCGATGTAAAAATGAATGTCTATATTTTTGACTTGATAATATAAACCCACATTTTATTAATAAAAAAAAGGAGCAATTGGCACTGGAGAATTCTGCTAAGGAGACAAATAAGGGTGAAACCTCCAAGGAGTAAGTGGCACATGAAGAATTTGCTATAAAGGGGAACATAAAGGAGACACCAAGCAGCCACAACAGACACTCGTCGAGCAGTAGTAGTAGCAAATCAAGTAGAAAACTGGTGGAATAAGAGAGACCTTCGCTAGTACCATCACACTTCCCTTGCCTCCCTCTGCTTTGTGAGATTGGCCTATCCTTGAGCCATTCTCTTTTGAGTCTTGACCCCTTGTTAACACAAGAAAATCACTAGGATCGGAATGCCACCCAGTCCCAATGGTAGATCCTAAGGGAGAATATGGTCCTTTAGCTCAAGCCCTTGACTACTTAGCCCTCCCTCCATAGGTTTTGGACCACAATTTGTTTTTGTAAGCGTAGTATAGGGAGGAGTTGGCTGGGTTCTTTGAGGAGAAAATAGTGAGCTAAGGTAGGCCTAGGTGGATCTCATGGATGAGTGTAAGAGTTATAGGAGCAGCTTGATAGTAGAGGATAGTACATGATGAGTTCCTCTAGAATTATATCCTATTGAGTCAAAATCATACGGAGTTGCAGACAGACTATGGCAGCCTTAATTGTGAGGTGGACAAGTTACAAACAATTTATTGCCAAATCCCAATATGAGATGGTGAATGTTGCATTAGCCAATATAAAGCTCCAAGATAGGTTGGTGAAGATGCAGCAGACAAGCGTCAACTCAAAGACACTCTAAGCAGCCTAAAATCATGTGGAGGTACTGCAAAAGAGAATGCTTGGCTCTGCTAGGCTGTTTCAAATGCCGACAACCTAAGGGAGGAAAATAATCGATTGCAAGCAAGTTTGGAGTAGTATGCTCAACTCCAATCTCTTATCTGGCTCCTCTAAGCATATCTGACAAGCATCCATGTAAGTTGCCCAAAGACAACCACCAAGCCACGATGACTTGGCAATAGGTCCAATTGGTGTGTGCCAACTTTCTAAGGCCAATACCTAGATAGGTACCTCAGAGCCGAAGCCTACAGGAAGTGGAAGTACCTCGGCCACTGAGGCAATAGAGAAAGCAATGGCTCACACACTATTGTTTCTTGATCCAGTGGGCTGAACTAAATCCAAGTGCATGGGTACTTAGACTTCCATTAAGTTTGCAAAGGCCAAAGTGTAAGTCTCATTTTTGGTGGACAATATTGTGACGTGGGGATTCAAATGTATAAGCAGATTTTTGATGCTGAGCTGATTTTGTCTAGGCATGATCTTCCCAAAGCCATGCCAGTATCTAAAGTCCTGCACCAAATACTAGGCTGGGAAGGGATTCCTATTTGTTATCATGCTTGGCGGCAAATTGAGGTGGTTGAGTTTAATAATGCTCCCCCACATTCCTTACATTAGGATGTTTTAGGGCCTATTAAACCTACTCCCCCACAATCCTTTCATCAGGGTATTTTAGGGCCTGTACAACTTGTCATCTCTGTTTATGATAGAGCCATAAAGGCCTTCAATTATTTTGTTGAGGAGCAAGCCACTTATTAGCACAACATTTTCAAGGTTGAGCAATGGTTGATTGCTGCCCCCATCCATCAACTCCCCAAGCCTATTATGCTCAATTTGCCATCCTACTATGCATAGATTTTGAGGGAGTTAGAAAAAATATTAAGTAGCCATGCTACATGAAATTTAAAATGTATCATATCAAAGTGAGGCATGCAAAAAAAGTTTACAACAGTGTTCATCTTCAAATAAGCATTATCGATGCTTTATTTTGATGATTATTGTGACTCTCATATCAATGCATATTCCAAAAGCCTATATCAAATCTTATATCAATCAATGATCATCATGAATTGATAAAAAGAATCATAATAGAACTTGTATGTAGTGGTGGAGGCTTGATGGTTGGCCACCATTTCCATCATGGTTCGCCAAGAGTGGGAGGGGGGGAAGGTTACAACAAAGGGGGAGGGGAAATCTAGGTAGACTATGAGTGGGGCAGGGGGGGGTGCAAGCTAGGTAGCATAAGAGTGGAAGAGGGGGGAAGGTTATAGAGAGGGGGAGGGGCAATCTTGGTAGACTATGAGTGAAGGGGGAAATTGATGGAAATGGGAAAGGAGGGGGGAATAAATGGAAAGAAGGGAAAATAGGGGAAGGGGGGGGGATGGAGATAGAGGGGAGTCAAGGGAAAGGAGGGTGGATGGAGAGAAGGGGGTGTGTATGATGTTAAATGGGGGTGTGATGGCCATTTCTAACACCACCATGGTGGCCACAAGTGGGAGAGGGGAGAAGGGTACAAGAGAGGGCGAGAAGCCTACTAGGAAAACTATGAGAGAAGGTGGGGAAGCAAGAGAATAGAGGGGGTGGGAATGAAAGGGAGAAATTCGTCTTATGAGGGAAAAAAGGGGTGTTTTGAGGAGAGTATGAGGGAGAAGTAGAGAAAAAAGGGGGTGGAAAGAGAGGGAAATATGATCAGAAAAGAAGGGCATCAAAAGAGAGAACCTTCCTTAAGATTTCAACGAGCAAAGAGAGTGGAGCTAATGTAGGCCATGTGCCTCTATCTCTATCTCTATCTCACATGGATCACATGAGGTGAGGGATAGGGAGAGTGCATGTCACATATGCTCTTCCATAGGAGGTGGAAATCATAGTGTGGATGCTTCATCCTAAGATTCATCAACTCCACCCTACACCATTGATAGCCAAAACCATATCATTATAGATTGTAGAGCTAAAGCAATGATGAATCAGGTGCACCACTAGTTGTGTAGCTCGGCATTCAAGAATGCAGTGTTAGTATTTCACCACCAATGGGATAACAAAAGAAATTGGGCTATAAACTCCTTGCGAGCAGAATACCCTATGCCAAATGAGTAGGAGTCAACAAAGACGACAAGACGAGAGGCAAGGAGAAGGCACCAAGATGAGAGCCAAGGTGAATGTAAGCAAGGTGAACAAGAGACTGAATAATGAATGAATTAAAACATTAAACCAAAAGCAACATATGTAGGCAGACAGAGGCAACCATGTAGATAAATACTAGATCTTGTATAAGCCACGATCAATAAGCACTAGGACTATCAGCACATAGATCATGTGTACCATGAACTATTTTGTTAAGGTGAAGGGAAAAGGCCTAGTCGTCACACATTGATAGGCGATGAGCAGTGTAATAGAAAGGAAGCCCAAGTAACCACGATGAAACGCTCTCACTATGAAGCTTTAAATCTATGCATATCCTAAGAAAACAAGTTGGATGCACAATAAGAAAAAGATCTAAGAGTAATGAGCTTGAGGCGGCAAGTGACAATGTAAGTGCATGGCATCGCCAATGAAAAATTAAAAGAAGAGGTTGAGTGGAAGCAAAGGCTATGTACGACCAAAAGTTATGAGGTGGGCAAACCGAGACAAAGCGCTAGAACAACTCCATGAGACAAGTTAGCAAAAAGGCATCAGTTATGATTAAGGGGAGGCATAGAAGAGAGTATTGCAATGGGGGAGCATAAGGGGATGCCGACATATCACATATTATATGAGCTCTAAGGAGAATGAAAAGTCAAATCAAGAGGGAGGCATGCAACAAATAAAATCAAGTAGATGAGTTGGGGAGTCAACTACCTGTGAGGGAAAAGAGTACATGAGGAGTTGGCATCATGTAGAGTAGAGGCATCATAATAATGAGCAATAAGGAAGACAGATGACTTGGGAGAATGAGGCCATTGTTACAATATTAGGTTGAGTTCTATTGTGTGTGTATTGCTCTATACATAAGGTGGAGAGGCTCTTGTAGTTGTTAAGAATGACAAGCATGGGAAACAAGACAGTGGGGCGATGGTCAGCTAATTAGGGGTATATTAAGGAGGAGGTTATGTTTAGGATGTGGGGTAGGGGTTTGGCAAGGTTGAGGTTTAGTTAAGAGGGTTTATAAATTCCATAGTGTCCCAATATATAGTCCAAATATACTTTGTTAAATCCTCTAGGGCAAGATTAAAACATGCCCTATGTTAACATCCATAGAGGACAGTCATCGAATGCAGGGTAATCAGTGATTAGAAGTGATTAGGCTTCATGATTTACTTCAACGGATACAACCATGGAAGGAGTACAGTACAAGCTTAGGGAGTTTGAGCCCCAAATACCCCAAGGCCAAAGCTTGTAGGCAACGTGCACATTCATGATTTACTTCAACGGATACATCCATGGAAGGAGTACATGTACAAGCTTAGGGAGTTTGAGCCCCAAATACCCCAAGGCGAAAGATTCCAAGTAACTTTCACAAATTATATGTTCTAGCTAATACCCCAAGGCAAAAGAATGTAGACAGCGTGCACAGGTTGTATGTTCCAGTTGCAAGCAGCGGCGGTTAAGTGTCTCGTAGAAGTTAAGCCTCGCCACTCCAGGTTTTGAGTCTCATACATGGGGTTAGAACCACAAATGGCCCAAGACTTGAGGGAGCTTGAGGAGTTTGAGCCCCAAATAGCCTAAGCCTTGGAGGCATGAGGCTAACACAAGTGCTATTTGGGAGCCAGTTAGGAACCCCTCCTAATGCGAGGCTTGTCCCAAGCGCTCTTATATGGTTAACACAAGCGCTATTTTTGCTAGTAGGGGAGAGATGGAAAGAATAGCAATATGCCTTGGCACCCTAGAGGCCCAAGAGCCTTTTAATGTAAAGAGAGAGAGAGTGCTAAGAGGAAAAGGGTTGGCCCTCCCTTCAAAAGTTGACGGGTATAAAAGGCCAAAATCTTAACCTTGGTCTTCATTGTTGTTTGTACAAATTTGAATACAAGTTCCCTCTTCTCTTCCAAGAGTGTTTTGGGTGTTCCCTTGTTTCCATTGTAGTGCCCTTGTGTTTGCCACTCCATCACCCTTCACCCTCCTCTTCCCTTCTCCTCCTCCCTCTTCCTCCTTCTCCCTTCTTTCTCCCTCCCTTCTCCCCTCTCTTCTCCCCTCTCCCCTTCCCTCTTTCTCTCGTGGAAACAAATTGGAAACAAATTGCAACAATCCAAAGGCCACTTGAGAGACACTTGCAGATGGCTCGTGCCTTGCATTGCTCTCACAAGGAGTAGCTTGGAGTGGAGGCTCCATCGGCATCTCTTCAACATCCCCATAACATGTAAGTCACCATCGAGACCTACACATTTGTGGCACTGCTGCTGGGAATGGAGGTATGATTTTGCATTGCACTTGTCTTCCTTCATTATCTACCCATTGCATAAGGCTTCAAACTTAACTTGGAGCTTTGTTAGTGGGGTTTTAGGAAAGGAAAGAGTGAAGAAGTGAGAGTTTTGGATGGAAAAGTTAGGAAAGCTATCATTTTCTATTGGAGAGCCTTTTTGATCATTTGAAGCTTATTTTTTATGCTTTTTAGTGTTTTGAGTTCATAAGAACTTAGTTTGTGTGATTGCTAAGGAGTGTGTGATGTCCAAACACACAAAAAACAACAAAAAATGATGATTCTTACTGAATTTTTTATGCTAGAACCACCCCTCAAGAAATCTTGCAATTTGGCTTGCAAAAATTATTTTTCTTTCAAGTTTTTTTCATTGAGCAGGTAGTCTAAGTAATGTAGCTCTAGCTTTAAAAACCTAGAATAGAAACTCAAAATCCCCCAAAAATACACAAAAACTAGTTGGCAATGTAGTGTTCCACTATTCCCATGAGTCAGGTGTTACAGCTATCCTACCGACTAGTGCATTAGCTGTATCCCATCGATCAAACTTCATTGACCCAATGTGTTAGTTGTATCCCACCATTGACCTAACCTTTGATCATGACCTAACCTGCTACCTTGATTAAATACGTGCCTGAGTTAATTATCCCACTGACCTGATAGCTGTTGACCCGTGGCCATAGAGCTATTCCACCAACTGGCATAATAAGCCCACCCCCACATCCATGGGCATATTCATATCTTGTTGCCCATTGTGTTACACCTATCATACCATCATTTCTATAATTATTCCGTCGGCCCAGTTATCTCACCGATCGTCGTTTCTATCCCCATGCTCGTCGGCACCATAAATATACCACCGATGGGTGCATTAATCACTATCCCACTGACCCCATTATCCCTCCATCCTTCCCTCTGTCCATTGTCTTAACCTTATCCCTATGTCCGTAGGGATACCACTTGTGTCTTATCCTGCCAAACACATGGCAAAATTTATTTCGTCATGATCATTGCATTACACCTACTTTGCCACCTATCGCCATAATTATTCTATCGACCATTGCTCTATCAGTATCCCGCTGCCCGATGTGATACCTTATCCCTATGACCGTCACCATAGAGCTATCCCTATGACTGTTGCGATACCTCTAGGATAATCCAGGAAATAAAAATTCTAGAACCTCAATTCAGCTCGAGTGTACCTAGTTAGAGGTCTCCTACATGCACTTGTGGTCCAAGATGTTTTTGTCCAAGGATCCCGTACTGGAAGATAGTGCTTGAGCTATGCTCAGCCCACCCTTTGCCCTAGCTGGGGATCCAAAAGCTCAATTCCTAGCCCCCACTTGTTAATATGACCCTGATAGGAAGATATATTTGGCTCCAATGAGATGGAGAGCTTGGACAAAGTAATGCAAGACCCCTCGAGTACAAGGGCTTTCGAAGCCCCATTCACTAGTGTGGCCTCTCCCAACTCTCCCGCACCTTCGGTTGCATCCAGGCTGAAAGGTACATTCTCCAACAAGTTCAACCGTTTAGGTCGAACAGGGATGCCAATTTGCACAAAAGTCAATACCACCCCATCAGATATGCTTTGCATGGTCGGTCAAGTATTAAACACTGTTTTTGCATTTGTGTCATGCACAACCATTAAAAAACATGGTCCTAGGTGTGGTATTTGAACAAGTACTTATCGGATGGGGGTGCCACTTTGTACGCAAGTCATTACCACATAGGTTGGGGCATGTGCAAAGTATTGTGACCATTGGATATGCTTTGCATGGTTGATCACACATTATACACCATTTTCCTGCTAGTGTTATGCACAACCGTCAAAAAATGTACTCCCAAGTGTGTTATCCAAACAAGTACTTATGGGATGGGAGCGCCACTTTGCATGCAAGTCAATACCACCTAGGTTGAGGTGCACGCAAATTTTTGTGCCCATCGGATGTGATTTGCATGGTCGATCAAGCATTAAACACTGTTTTTTCCTTAGTGTCATGCACAACCATTAAAAAACATGATCCTAGGTGTGGTATTTGAACAAGTAATTATGAGATGGGGGCACCTCTTTGCACGAAAGTCAATACCACATAGGTTGAGGTGTGGGAAAATTATTGTGCCCATTGGATATGATTTACATGGTCGATCATGCATTATACACCGTTTTTCCCCTAGTGTTATGCACTACCGTCAAGAAATGCGCTCCCAGGTGTGTTAACCAAACATGTACTTATCGGATGGGCACACTAGTTTGCATCCAACTCAATACCACCTAGGTTGAGATGCATGCAAAGTATTGTGCACATCGGATATGCTTTGCATGGTCGATGAAGCCTCAAACACCGTTTTTGCCTCAGTGTGATGCACATCTATCAAAAAACATGTTCCTAGGTGTGTTATCCAAACAAGTACTTATCTGATGGGGAAGACACTTTGCACACAAGTAAATACCACCTAGGTTGAGGTGTGTGCATAGTATTGTGTCCATTAGATATGCTTTGCATGATCGATCAAGCATTAAACACTGATTTTGTCTTAGTGTCATGGACAACCATTAAAAAACACGGTCCTAGGTGTGTTATACAAACACATACTTATGGGATGGGCACACCACTTTGCATGTAAATTAATACCACCTAGGTTGAGGTGCGTCCAAAGTATTGTGCCCATATGATATTCTTTGCATTGTTGATCAAGCATAAAACACCATTTTTGCCTTAGTGTCATGCACAACTATCAAAAAACACAGTCCTAGGTGTGTTATTCAAACAAGTACTTATTGGATGGGAGTGCCACTTTGCACACAAGTCAAGCTCAACTATATTGATATGCATGCAAAGTATTCTGCCCATCAAATATTCTTTGCATGGTCAATCACACATTATATACCATTTCCCCCTAGTGTTATGCACAACTGTTATCAAACACGCTCCCAGGTGTGTTATCCAAACATGTACTTATCAGATGGGCATGCCACTTTGCATCCAACTCAGTACCAACTACATTGAGATGCATACAAAGTATTGTGCCCATCGAGTATGATTTTCATGGCCGATGAAGCATCAAACACCGTTTTTACCTCAGTGTGATGGACATCCGTCAAAAAACACTCTCCTAGGTGTGTTATCCGAACAAGTACTTATCCGATTGGAATGCCACTTTGCACACAAGTAAATAACATCTAAGTTGAGGCACATGCATATTATTGTGTCCATCGGATATGCTTTACATGGTCGATCAAGCATTAAACACCGATTTTGTCTTAGTGTCAAGCACAGCCGTAAAAAAACACAGTCCTAGGTGTGTTATTCGAATAGATACTTATTGGATGGGTGCACCACTTTGCATGTAAGTCAATACCACCTAGGTTGAGGTTCATGCAAACTATTGTGCCCATCTGATATACTTTGCATTGTCGATCAAGCATGAAACACCCTTTTTGCCTTAGTATCATGCACAACCATAAAAAAACATTGTCCTAGGTGTGTTATTCAAACAAGTACTTATCGGATAGGGGTGCCACTTTGCACTATTAACTAGAAAAGAATTCGAGGCATGATGCTAGAGGCAAGGCATGGCGATGCTCGAGGGCCATAGAGGAAAAGGAAACTTGAGGGAAGAAGCATTAACATAGGTGGGGAAAAAGGATCAAGAGGGGTGGGAATGAAGAGAGGGACTATGCCACAAGGGGGAAGGGAGAGGGGGAAGAGGAGAATGTACATGATGGGATGAGGAATGTAGAGACAGAGACATCAAGAGAGGAGGGTCATGCTTTATTTGAAAGAAAAGATGGGGGGAAGAAATCAAAGTACTAGCTAGCTGGCTTTACAAAGAATGAGCATGTTCCATCAAGGAATAGCCCCCTCCTTTTATAGCCAAGAGAGGGGGTCTCTCCCAATAAATGCATCCTCCCATATGCATGGTGTGCATGTGGGCTAGGTGGTTACGCACTCTTAATTGTGTGCGACAACCCTTGGCCTCATTTTTTCACATATATCAACCCCCATATCCCAAGTCTAAGAAACTCCCTTGGTCTTCCCAATTTTATAATATGTTCAATCATCTAGGAGGACAAGTGGAGGGTTGGCACAAGGAATCTTGCCACCTCATCCTACTTTCCCCATTATTTAACTTGCATTCTTCAACTATCTACACCCCCCCCCCCACATGGGCCTATCCTACATGGAGGGAATAATTTTATATTACTTCTCCCATGGTCCTTGGTCCATGTCTCACTAAATGCAGGCATGGGACTGCCTAGGTGGAGGGGTGGCACATGGAGGAACCATGCCACCTTAACATTTTATAATATAACTACCATGGATTATGTACAACACACCTTATGGGTCCTCTTACGTGGAAGGGTGGCACATGGTCATGCCCTGCCACCTCAACCCTGGGCCCTATGCACACCATATTTTATTATACTTTTGCCACACTTACAAGCACACACATATATTTATGCCTTTTACCTTGGTCAAATTTATCGATAACAATTTCCCCCCCAGGCAGGGAATGCACAACATTTCCATGCCTAGGACCATCATGCACAAAGAAGGGCTTGAGGTAACACTTGTTGATCACCTTCTTTCCATATGGCTCATGCAGCTTCTGTACTTGTACAGACCCATTGCTACATTCCTTGATAACTGTGTATGGACCAGTCCATAGTGGAAGGAAATTTTTATCCATCTGGTGGTCCAATCTATTATCAAAGCCTAGCATAACATCCCCCTTACCAAAGTGTTTTTCCCATCCCTTGCGAATCTTAGCATCCATGCGGGCCTTTTGTCGGTTCTTTTGTATCTTTGTTTGATGGAGTGTAAGGCATCGGGTTTCATCTAGCTTCTCAAGTTGTACCAACCTGGCCTCTACATGTTCATCTTCTATCATCCTCTGTTCTCATGCCAATCTCAAGGCCGGAATCTCTATCTCTAGTGGTAAAACTGCCTTAGTACTGTACACCAACTCAAAAGGAGTGTGACTTGTAGACGTTTTATGGGTGATGTTGTAAGCCCACATGGCTTCGATGACCTTTTGATCCCACTGGCTCATGTTCCCTGTGGCCATTTTCCCCATGGTTTTACAAAGGAGGCCATTGGTATGCTCCGTTTGTCCCATGGACGCTGGATGATAGATGCTAGAAGTACGGTGATCAATACTCATGCAATCTATGAGCAACTCCACTGCTTCATTTGGACTCCCATGGTCAGATACTATTTCCATGGGTGTCCCAAACCTTGTACAAAAATCTTGTGTGAATGAGGATTATAGAGCCGGTAACCTTTGCTCTTTGCACTATACCCAACAAATATGGTGGTGGTTAACACATTGACAGTGATGGGCAAATCCTTAATGACTCCTAGGGTGGTGAGACATCGACCATCTGCTACCTTGATTCGAGTGGAGAAACGCGTTGTGCATTTCAAATTCAATTTCTTTGTGATATGGGGCACCATGATATTACATGCAGCTCCCCCATCGACACACACACTTTTAACACGGCAATTATCTATGATGACATCTACTGTATGTGGGTGCCGATCAATTTCTTCAGAGATAGAAGAGACCTCTCGTACCTTTCCCTTTTTCTTGCTCCTCCTTGTTGAGAGCCCTTGCTACAGCTCACGTCTCACCTTAGGGTTAATGCTATTAGTTGAGGGAGCGTGATGCTCAAAGACCGATGAGCAAGGTCCTGAATGACCGAATAGTCCTCCTGTCCTGAGCCAATGGGAAAATATGAGGGTGACCACTTACTCTTGCGAGATCTTTTAGTCTTCTCTGTTGGTGGGTCTGCCATCTCAACATCTGAGGGCTCTGAGAAGGGCACCTTCTTCCCGAGGCAGGCCATGGTTTGGAGAGGGGTCTAAGGTGGTACGACTTCTTTTCCCAAGGTCAAGGATCTCCACGTCAGAATCCTTGGTGCCTAATTCACTTAGAAGATTCACCCTTGGAATATTGGGACATTCTGTGTGATAATGACCCTTCTGGAAAAAAATGAGGCTTATCTATTGGCAAAAAATGGAAAGAGGTAGCTTGAACTAAAAATCAGGTGGAGATACATCCACAAAGCACACATAGACAGGGTAGGGTGTGACTGGTGTATTGTGAAATATTATACGGGAAGAATCTTTAGCATAGAATAGCTCGTAGACAATCTTAAAAGGACCAACCCTCATGATATTGCATCCATCTTTACAAGGAGGGTTAGAGATGTGATGCTGCATGAGGTTGTTCATCAAGGCAAATAAGAATGCCATGACAAATGTCAATAGTTGGAGAGCTTGCAAATCACCTTCAGCTTCTTTCAGTTCTTGTAGTCGCCATGCTATTTCTTCAAGGGGTGTGCGGTTTGGCATCCTTCTTTTGTGCAATGTCCTTAAGGACCATTCTGATGATCTTTCGAAGTCGGTAAACTCGTATCAAATATATATACCCAACACTTAGTTTCATGATGACCACAACCTTTGCATTCCTTACAAATGATCACGCTCATTCATGGCTTGTGGCTTTGTTGGGGCGGTGCTTCCACTCGCTTCATGCGTGATTGAAGTACAAGCTTCATGTGCCAAGAAATTAGCAAGTATATTTTGAGTTCGAGGGATATGCTGAATTTTTACCTCTTCAAATTGTTGGAAAAGTTCCAATGCTTGTTGATGTCGTGGAACCAAGCCTTTGCTCCGCACCTTCCACTAACTTATTTACACACGAGTTGAGAATCTCCTTGCACCTCAAGTTGCTTGATGCGATGTTTTTGCACCTTTTGTAGCCCAAAAATGAGTGCTAAGTACTCAGCTTGGTTGCAAGTAGTTGCTAGTGCAGACTTGCTATAATAATACATCTCACCCCCTGGTGAAGTGAGCTTCACACCCACACCCGTAGCCTTGGTCGAAGGTTTGTATGCTCCATCAAATTGGAGGAGCCAAGGTGTCATCACACCAAGATTAAAATCCAGACATCCCAAGTTTCTCAGTAGTCCAAGATAGGTAGAAGGAGAGGGTGGGGAGAATTCAATACTTGAGCAAGACATTCAGCACCAAATAAACTTGCAATCCTTTGTTGATAGTTTATCTTTAGACTAAAAAGAATTACAACTTGAAGCTCAATATGAGGCACAAAAGATTGATTAGGTACAAAGGGATTCCTTGGTCGAAACATTACCAACCATAGCCAAGCCCTAGAAACCTTTGTAGTGAGATCGAGAAGAAATCATTCAAGATGAGCTTATCCATAGGAATTAATAAGCAGATGTGCCAAGTCTCCCCCCAAGCTTGGGGAGCATCCCACCCTTCGAAGAATGTCACCTTTTTAATTACCTCCGATGTAGCAAGTAGCTCGATCACCACATAATGAGTAGAATTGAAATCAAAGTCCTCCCAGTGTATCACTAGTTCTTCACCTTGAATCATCCATGGTGTATCATCCCACCCGTCATCTCCTTGAACCATGCATTATACAATCAGTAGTTGAAGATTGACATGAAGATCAAGAAAGAGATCTCGCCAACATCCCACCCTCCTCTTTTCCATCCCCTATTAACTCCCCTCACTCATTCCACTCCCTTATTATCCTACTCCCCTATTACCTCCCCCTCTCCCATCCCACTTCTCCCTCCCCACTCTCACTTCCACTTCCCATTACTCACTTGCCATACACATTTGCAAACTATTTATATATTATTATACTATTTGCAAACTTACATGCTAGCAAAATCACAAGTGTCAAAGCGAGCCAATCGTGGTCATACAACAACTGTGCTTATATTCAAAAGCATATTTATCCTCATCAACAAGCTTATTTCAATGTTTATTTTGACACAATACTCAAGGTATGAAGTGCATGATTTGTGGATGAGGTGTTTACTTTGTTGTATCAAAATTGTTTGCCACACACACACATACCAGAAATTGCTAATATTATCGCATCTACATTTCTCCAATGGGCACAAAACTTTGTAAATGCCTCAACCTAGGTGGTATTGACTAAGATGCAAAGTGGCGTACCCATGCCATAAGCACTTGTTCGGATAACACACTTGCGAGCACATTTTTTGACGGTTGTGCATAACACTAGGAGGAAAACGGTGTATAATGCATGATCGACTATGCAAAGCATATCCAATGGCCACACTACTTTGCATGCACATCAACCTATGTAGTATTGACTTGTGTGCAAAGTGGCATCCCCATCCGATAAGTACTTGTTTGAATAACACACCTAGGACCGTGTTTTTTGATGGTTGTGCATGACATAGGCAAAAATGGTATTTAATGCTCGATCGACCATGAAAAGCGTATTCGATGGGCATAATACTTTGCATACACCTCAAAATCGGTGGTATTGAGTTGCATGCAAAGTGGCATGCCCATTACATAAGTATTTAGTAGGATAACATACCTAAAAGCATGTTTTTTTATGGATGTGCATAACACTAGGGCGAAAATGATGTATAATGCATGATCGACCATGCAAAGCATATTCGATAGACACAATACTTTGCACCTCCCTCATCCAAGTTAAACTTGACTTGCGTGCAAAGTGGCACCCCCATCCAATAAGTACTTATTCGAATAACACACCTAGGATCGTGTTTTTTGATGGTCGTGCATGAAACTAAGGCAAAAATGGTGTTTTATGCTTGATTGACTATCCAAAGCATATCCTAGGGCACAATGCTTTGTACACACCTTAGGTGGTATTGATTTACATGCAAAGTGGAGCCCCCATCCAACAAGTCTTGTTTGAATAACACACCTAGGACCATGTTTTTTTATGGTTGTGCATGACACTCAGGCAAAATTGGTGTTTTATTCTTGATCGACAATGGAAAGCATATCTAATGGGCACAATACTTTGCATGGACCTCAACATAGGTGGTATTGAGTTGCATGCAAAGTGATGCAGCCATCCCATAAGTACTTTTTTTAATAACACACCTAGGACCATGCTTTTTAATGGTTGTGCATGACACTAAGGCAAAAACGGTGTTTAATGCTTGATCCACAATGCAAACCATATACAATGGGCACAATACTTTGTACTCACATAGACCCAAGTCCTATTGACTTGTGTGCAAAGTGGAACCCCCATCCAATAAGCACTAATTCGAATAACACACCTAGGACCGTATTCTTTTATGGTTGTGCATGACACTGAGGCACAAATGATGTTTAATGCTTGATAGACCATGCAAATCATATCCTATGGGCACTATACTGTGCATGAACCTCAACCTAGGTGGTACTCAGTTGCATGCAAAGTGGCATGCCCATAATAAGTACTGATTGGATAACACACCTAGGAGCGTGTTTTTTGACAGATGTGCATCACATTTAGGTAAAAATGGAACTTAATGCTTGATCGACAATGTAAAGCATATCTGATGGTCACAATACTTTGCAAGTGCCTCAACATAGGTGGTATTGACTTGCATACAAAGTGGTGTGGTCATCGCATAAGTACTTGTTCAGATGATACACCTAGGAGTGTGTTTTTTTACGGTTTTTCATAACACTAGGGGGAAAACGGTGTATAATGTATGATCGACCTTGCAAAGCATATCCAATGGGCATAATACTTTTCATATGCCTCAACCTATGTGGTATTGAGTTTCATGCAAAGTGGTGCATCCATACCATAAGTACTTTTTCGGATAACACACCTGGGAGCATGTTTTTTGATGGTAGTGCATAACACTAGGGGGAAAACGGTGTATAATGCATGATTGACCATGCAAAGCATATACAATGGGCACAATACTTTGCCCACACCTAAACCTAGGTGTTATTTACTTTTTTGCAAAGATTCCCCCCCATCCCAATAAGTACTTGTTCAATTAACACATTTAGGATCGTGTTTTTTTACAGTTGTGCATGACACTAAGGAAAAAATGCTATTTAATGCTCAATCGACCACGCAAAGAATATCCGATGGGCACAATACTTTTCATGCACCTTAAACTAGGTGGCATTCAATAAGTACTTAGTCGGATAACACACCTAAGAGCGTGTTTTTTAACGGATGTGCATAACACTAGGGGAAAAATGGTGTATAATGTGTGATCGACCATGCAAAGCATATCCGATGGGCACAATACTTTGCATGTATTTCAACCTAGTTAAGCTTGGCCTGTGTGCTGTTATGGATAAATTTGACCAAGGTAAGAGGCATAAATATATGTGTGTGCTTGTATGCATGGCAAAAGTATAATAAAATATGTTTTTTATAGGGCCAAGGTTGAGGTGGCAGGGCATGACCATGTGCCACCCTTCCACATAAGAGGACCCATAAGGTGTGTTGTACATAATCCATGGTATTTATATTATAAAATGTTAAGGTGGCATGGTTCCTCCATGTGCCACCCCTCCACCTAGGTAGTCCCATGCCTGCATTTAGTGAGACATGGACCAAGGACCATGGGAGAAGTAATATAAAATAGGTGAAGATGGATATTATATTGGATTATTCCCTCCATGTAGGATAGGCCCATGTGGGGGGGGGTATAGATAGTCGAAGAATGCAAGTTAAATAATGGGAAAGTAGGATGAGGTGGCAAGATTCCTTGTGCCAACCCTTCACTTGTCCTCCTAGATGATTGAACGTATTATAAAATTGGGAAAAGACCAGGGGAGTATCTTAGACTTGGGATATGGGGGTTGATATATGTGGAAAAATGAGGCCAAGGGTTGTCGCACACAATTGAGAGTGTGTAACTGCCTAGCCCACATGGGAGACTTTTCCACACACACCATGCATGTGGGAGGATGCATTTATTGGGAGAGACCCCCTCTCTTGGCCATAAAAGGAGGGGGCTATTCCTTGATGGAACACACTCATTCTTGTAAAGCCACCTAGCTAGTACTTTGATTTCTTCCCCCCATCTTTCCTTTCAAATAAAGCATGACCCTCCTCCCTTGATGTCTCCATATCTACATTCCTCATCCCATCATGTACATGCTCCTCTTCCCCCTCTCCCTTCCCCCTTGTGGCATAGTCCCTCTCTTCATTCCCACCCCTCTTAATCCTTTTTCCCCACCTATGTTAATGCTTCTTCCCTCATGTTCCCTTTTCCTCTATGGCCCTCGAGCATCGCCATGCCTTGCATCTAGCATCATGCCTCTATGGCCCTCTCCCTTCCCCCTCGTGGCATAGTCCCTCTCTTCATTCCCACCCCTCTTAATCCTTTTTCCCCACCTATGTTAATGCTTCTTCCCTCATGTTCCCTTTTCCTCTATGGCCCTCGAGCATCGCCATGCCTTGCATCTAGCATCATGCCTCGAATTATTTTCTAGTTAATAGAACTGGTGTGGTTGCTAGGATCAAAATCTCCATAGCTAGTGGCATAAAAGTCATTACTCCTACGGTTAGGTGTAGTTTTGCAGCACCTTTCGTGTGTAGTTCTCTGCTTCTGTGCCTCCAATATGCGTGTCTTCTACTCGCAGTTCTCTGTCTCTGCAGTTGCAAAACTTCTTAGTTTTTGTGCCTTTCGCCCATGGTTCTTGTGCATCTTTTGGGTTCTTGCATGTCTTCTATGCGATGCCATGCATCTTCTGGTCGACCGCATCTGCAAAATCACTTCTGCGCATCTTCTGTGTGGCGCCATGCAAAACTGCTCCTGCACATCTGCAACAGACCTCGCACCCCCCCTTTTATCTTCTTCTCTTTCTCTTTCTCTTCCCTTCTCCTCCCTTGGTAGCCGTGATGAGTGGAGGACCAAGCACCAGATCCTTGAACTCATCGAGAAGTGACATAAATATCCACCCTCCTCATGTGGCATGCATCCAAGGAGTGAACTTGAAAAAGTTCAGAATCTATGATCTAGTATCAGATATGAATAGAGCACATGAAATGAAGTACTTTTTCTTTTTACAACAAGAGGAAACTTCCTACGGTTAGAGAGTTACAGTTCATGAGATTTCACCATATAAGCAATATCATTACACTTTCATCACTTCCTATTTGCTGGCCCATTGGTAAGTCTCCCTTTTGTGAATGGGGAGGTCTTGGGTTCAATTCCCACTCCTTAATAAAAAGAGAGAAGAGGGGAGGGAAATGGAAGGGTGGGATGGGGAAATGGGAGGAGCATGGGACATGGTGGAAATGTGGGATGGGAGTGGTGGCAATGGGGGAGGAAGAAGAAATGGATGGGGGGGAGGGACGATGGAAGATTGGGATGAGGGATGGGGGTCCAATGGGAGAGGGGGAGGAATGGGAGCCCATAGGAGAGGAGGAGGGAAACCTAGTTTTTCTTATATATAGTCTTCCTTGCCTTCATTCATTCTTCCCTCATTTCATTGAAGCAAGAAAGCAAGGAAGAGCAAGAAAGCAAGAAAGAGCAGTTACAAACCTTTTTCAAGGTACTTGTAAAATTTTTTTGATTAGTTTTTCATCTAAGTTTTGTAGAGGAAATTTAGAGAGGAGAGGAGCCCTGGAGGTTGCAGCCTCTGGGAGGAGGAGGAAAGTAGGAGAAAGAGAAAGGAGAAGGTGGCAGTGGGGAGAGAGAGAGAGGGAAGGAGGGAGGGAGGAGAGAGAGAGAGGTAGGAGAGGGAGGGAGGAGAGGGAGGGAGGAGAGAGAGAGAGAGAGAGAGAGAGAGAGAGAGAGAGAGAGGTCTCAAAGGGAGGTGGAGGGGCGGAGAGGAGGAAGGCGGCAATGGGGGGAGGAGAGGCGACAGCAACAGGAGAGGGGAGGCAACGGGGAGCAGAGGGGAGGGGAGGGGGGAGGTTGTGGCAGAGGGGAGGGGAGGGCGCAGGGGGAGGCAGGGCAGGGGAGGTAGTGGGAGGGAGGGACGGGAGGAGAGGTGGCAGTGGTGGGAGGGGGGAGGCGACAGGGAGGGGAGGGGAGGGGGGAGGCTGCAGCAGAGGGGAGGGGAGGGCAGATGAAGAGGCGGGGTAGGGGAGGCAATGGGGAGGCGGTAGGGCAAAGGAAAGGGGAGGGGAGGCAGGGAGGGAAGGCGGCAGTGTAGGGGAGGGGAGGGGAGGTGGCAAGGTGGGGGAGGCTGCGAGGTGGGGGGCAGGGCAGAGGGTAGGGGAGGGGAAGCAGTAGGAGGGATTGGGGAGGAGGCAGTGTGAGGGGAGGTGAGAGAGAGAGAGGAGTTAGGGGAGTGAGGGGAGGGAGAGAGAGAGAGAGGGAGGGAGAGAGAGAGAGAGAGAGAGAGAGAGAGAGAGAAGAGAAGGAGAAGGAGAAGAGCTTTTTACGTCGTAGGAACAATCCCAAGGAGCCAGTCTGACTCATCCCGAGAGAGAGAGAGAGAGAGAGAGAGAGAGAGAGAGAGAGAGAGAAGAAGGAGAAGGAGAAGAGCTTTTTACGTCATAGGAACAATCCCAAGAGAGAGAGAGAGAGAGAGAGGAGCGAGAGGAGAGAGAAAGAGAGGTCCTGGCAGCCATGGCTCCCAAGGTGAGAGGAGTGAGGGGAGGGAGAGGAGAGAGAGAGAAAGAGAAGTGAGGGGAGGGAGAGTAGAGAGAGAAAGTGAGGGAAGAGAGAGGAGTGAGGAGAGAGAGAGAAGTGAGGGGAGGGGGAGAGAGAGAGAGAGAGAGGGAGAGACAAGAGCAAGAGGAGAGAGAAAGAAAGGTCTTGGCGATTGCAGCCCTTGGGGTGAGAGGAGTGAGGGGAGGGAGAGGAGAGAGAGAGCAAGAGGAGTTAAGGGAGGGAGAGTAGAGAGAGAAAGTGAGGGAAGAGAGAGGAGTGAGGAGAGAGGAGAGAGAAGGAGGAGCCCTGGCGGCCGCGGCCCCCAGGAGTGACAAGAGTGAGTGGAGGGAGGAGAGGAGAGAGAGAGAGAGAGAAAGTGAGGGGACAGAGGAGAGTGAGGGAAAGGGGAGGGAAGGAGAGAGAGATAGGAGAGGAGAGAGAGATAGAGGAGTGAGCGGAGTGAGGGGAGGGAGGGAGCGAGAGAGAGAGAGAGAGAGAGAGAGAGAGAGAGAGAGAGAGAGAGAGAGAGAGGAGCGAGAGGAGAGAGAAAGTGAGGGGAGGGAGAGGAGTGAGGGAAGGGTAGGGGAAGGGGAGGGGAGGAGAGAGAGATAGGAGACTTGGTGTCCACGGCCCCGAGGGGTGAGAGGAGTAAGGGAGGGAGAGGAGTGAGAGAGAGGAGGGAAGGGGAGGGGAGGAGAGAGAGAGAGAGAAAGAAGAGAGAGCGAGAGGATTCCTGGCGGCCGCGGCCCCTAGGTGAGAGAAGAGGGAAGGGAGGGAAGAGGACAGAGAGAGAAAGAAGAGTGAGAGTGAGAGAGAGGTGAGAAAATATGCTAGGTAGAGAGAGAGAAGAGGTGAGTAAGAGGGGAAGTTATGTGACTAGAGAGAGAAGAGAGGTGAGAAGACGTGATGCAGAGGGGAAGGTATGTGACTAGAGAGAGAGGAGAGGTGAGAAGACTTGAGGGAGAGGGGAAGGTAATATGCGACTAGAGAGAGGGACGATCTTCATGGGGAGGAGCCCTTGAACCTTAGGGTGACATGATGATTGATAGTGATTGGTTGACTAGGGTGGCAAACAAGTGTATGGTCGAGTCGTGGCAGCTTCCATGTGACGATCTGGAGATCTCGATGAGAGGTAGTGGTGTGGCGACAATCCTTCACTGATATATTGCTTCATTTGGTAAAGGAGCACTCTCTTTGTCTGAGATCTTGGAGCTCATAATTTGTTAGTTATTTGTTGATCTTTGTGAGCTTTAGTTAGAGTCTCTTGTAATCAGCAACAAGGCCCATAGGCATGAGCTGAGTATTGAGTAGAGTTACTCTCTCTGAGTCATTTTGAATAAAGAGTCTCTTGTTTACATATCGTGTCGCAATATATATTTTCATTCACTGTGCAATCTATATCATGAAGCTCTAAAATCTATCAATGGTATCAGAGTGGTGGTTAAGAAGATCGTGTGGAAGGTTGTGTGCCCGTATGTCGAAGAAATCCCTCTATTGTGTATCTCACAAATATAGCATTTTTTATTTTCCTCCTGCATGCAAACGATCTCACAATTGAGGTGGTAGAAGAAGATCTCAGATCGACCTATTGACAGAAGATTGCTTTAGAGCTATACTTGAAGGATAAAGATGGGACGTTGGAAAGAAGGAGAAGTCTGATGCTGCACTTGCTAAGTTTACTAGTCATAATTTTTCACTTGGCAGCTAGGCACTCGACTATATTTAATGCAGAAAGGTCTTTGGAGTGTAGTTGATGGCATAGAAAAGAAGCCAAAGTTTGAATGATATTTGCTATCATGGAGTCAAAAGAATGATAAAGCAATTGGGCTGATTGGACGAGCGCTTGGACCAGATTATTTTCATCATATTGATGTGAAGACATCAGCTACTAAAAATTGGAGGGTTTTGGAAACACTCTTTGGCATGTGCATGAAGCATTTGAAAGTGACAAGCAAGAGTTGTTCGATCTGAAAATGAAGAATGAGAATTTACGTATCTTTTTTGAATAGGATGCAATCCCTTCTTAGACAATTGCATGATTTGGAGTCAAGTGTAGAAGTTGATGATAAAAAGGCTATTCTATTGAAATCTCTACCACAAAAGTACAGTGAGACAGAGAGAATCTTATGTCTTGATGATAGCACTGACTATCTCGATTGTGTAGCTCTGCTTCTAAGTGAAGAAAAGCGAGATGATCTATTGTAGCCCTTCATAGACATCGGATGTGGGGGTTAAAGGTCACTGTGCCTTTACCCCGGTTATTTACAATACTCAAACACATATAAAAATGAATGAAAAAGAAGATTAGGGTGGTTCTGCACCCACCAAAACTTGTGTGGCTCTCTGTCTCTCTCTCTCCTTCTTCTATTCTTGCTTCCGTTGAGAGCACTCTCAACTGGTATCAGAGCCCGGGTGATCGAGCTGAGCGTGCGTGAATGCTTGAAGCTCAGCAGCTCTGTGGGAGGAAGGAGAAGCTTTGTGGGAAGCTTTGTGGGCGACTTTACTTGCATCCGAGTGTGCAGAGACCTTGGAGGAACCTTTGGAAAAGTCACTTTGGCTTTGCGAAGTGGTTTTGAGAGCCTGTTTAGAGTTTTTAAAGAAAAAGTCGTTTTTTGAGCTTTTCCCTGTTCCGTTCGATGACAGAGACTTTGTATTGACTTGTAAAGGCAACTATTGCTTGCTTTTGGTATCCACATTACTTCAGGAGCCTGGAAACACCTTCATTCCTGAATCTGGGATCATTTCATTAGATTTCTGAGTCACTGTGTCAGTTCCTGCGTTTTTTGCCTGGGTGTTGGAACTCAAGTTTAGAGCAACCATTTGTAGATCTGTCAGTTCCGGTGGACTCAAGAGGTCCTAAAACTTCTATGTTGCTCATCATTCGCACTCCGGTGGAGTTTACAAACAGCTCTGTTTCAAAAAACGTTTTTCAGCCCGTGTGTTGGACCCAGTGATTGAGACCACAGTTTCCAAAACCGTCTGTCCCATTGCGTTCCGAACGCCCAAAAACCCCTACTTGTCAGTTCTTGCATAATTCGGTGGAGGATTTTCAGAGTTATAGATCTCTGTGTATTCGATTTCGTCTCTCTGTTATGCATTTTTCATACTAAGGTTTTGAAACCTTAGATTTATGCCACATGGCAGTGGATAAGTGTTGACTCCCATTTCTCACTCATCGGTTGGGATTTTGGAGTTTTGGTAGAAAAGAGATATTTGCAGATTTTCTTGCTGATTCCAATTATGCAATGGCACCCATGTTTTGAGGCATCTCAGGTTCTATTTTCAGTAGCGCTCATTACCGTGGGACTATGATTTCTTGAGCATACCTTATGCAGATCACTCTGGTTGCAGTTTGAGCAGTGTGCGCTCATTCGTGGTGTGCATTGGGTTGCAGTGGATGATTTATAGGCCATTTGGATGCATTGCGGTCCTTATTAGATGCGCTGATAGGCCCAAATTGCCTTGTGGGATGCTATTTTTATGGACGCTTTGCACATGGATGCTATTTTAAGTTGAGGGACAGCTTTGACACATTGCAGGTGATGCATTGATAGTGCTATGCTCTCTTGGATGAGATATTTTTTATGCATATGCTAGTGGACGGTGTTTATGCTTGAGTCATTTGGCACTTATTGGCATTTTCTTTTGGGCCAGATTTGCTCATATGGATGCATAGTATATGCACATGAGTCAGATGCATCTTTTGATGCTTTGAGCTTTGAATTTTGGTGATATTTCACTCTATTGTGGCATACACATTTGGGTGCACCTAGTATTTGGTGTGATTCTCTCTTACAGGCACTAGCATTTGGGATTTTGTTTCATTTGCATCATGGCATCCTCTTCCACGTCTGAAAAGGAGTTTTTCAGCATTAAAAAGTTTGATGGGACAAACTTTTCTTTGTGGAAAGAACAAATAAGGGATGTGCTTATTCAAAAGAAGCAGATTAAACCCTTGGCAGGGATTGAAGCTAAGCCTGCAAATATGTCTGAGGATGATTGGAATGAGTTGGATGCATTAGCAAAGTCTACTATTAGACTTCATCTTGCAGAGTCAGTTTATTTCACAGTAGTAAATGAGCAGACAAATGAGCAGACTACAGAAGATTTGTGGAAGAAACTGTGTGCCACTTATGAGAAGGAAACTGCCTCTAGTAAAGTTTACCTCATGAAGAGGTTGTTTGAGCTGCAGATGAAGGAAGGGGTCTCCATTGCTTCTCACTTGAATGAATTCAATATTATTTTCAGCCAGCTTCAGGCTCAGAAAATGAATTTTGATGCGGAGACTAAGGCAATATTTCTCTTATGTTCATTGCCATCCTCATGGGATACCTTCCGTACAGCTGTCAGTAACTCTGCACCTGGTGGAGTGCTGAAATTTGATGATGTTGTGGGTAGCTTGTTGGCTGAGGAGATTAGACGGAAGTCTATGGATGGCAACAAGCAGGATGCAGCCGTAAATGTGCAAAGGGGCAGATCACAGTTCAGGGGGAAGTCCCAAGAAAGAGGGAAGTCACGTAGCAAATCCAGGGCACGGAACATTGAGTGTTACCATTGTGGCAAGAAGGGCCATATGAAAAAGGATTGCTACAAGCTGAAAAGAGAGCAAAAGGATAAGAAAAAGAATGCAAATTGGGGTGCAAATCAAAAGGAAGAGAGTCCAAGGGAGGACAAAGGAAAAGTGAAGATCGAGGAGATCAATGTAGTCACACATGATAGTGACAATGACGTTCTCTTCATGTCTAGTTTATCTGCAGAGTTGCTTACCACTTCAGATGATGCATATTCCAGGATTGGATTTTGGATTCTGATGCTTCATTCCATGTTACTCCCCATAGGGAATGGTTCTCCATTTATGATAGTGGAAAGACAGGTTGTGTGCATCTTGGAAATGACTATGCATGTGACATAGTGGGAGCAGGTGACATAAAGTTTTCTTTTGCAAATGGGTCTGCATTTGTTTTGAAACATGTGAGACATGTGCCTAAGTTGACCAAGAGTCTTATTTCAGTGGGTCAGCTAGATGATGCTGGTTTTCACACCACTTTTGGATTTCAAAGTTGGAAAATTCAAAAGTGCTCTATGCTTTTGGCTAGGGGTGCCAAGTGTGGGACTTTGTATCCCTTACATGTATCAAGGGTATTTGATCATGTTGTTGCAATAACCGAGCAGCCAAGCACTTCTTTGTGACATTGCAGGTTGGGGCACATGAGCCAGAATGGAATGAAACTCTTATGCCGTTTGGGTTATGTACCGCATTTGAGTTTCTCTGATTTTGAATTTTGTGAGCACTATCTCTATGGGAAGCAGACTAAATCAGCCCATAAAAGAAGGGGAAAGAAAGAGTTTGAAAAGCTTGATTTGGTGCATTCAGACGTATGTGGTCCCATGCCTACACGGTCATTAGGTGGGGCTGAATACTATGTGACATTCATTGATGATGCAACTAGGAAAGTGTGGGCTTATGCTATAGCTCGGAAGAGTGATGTGTTCCAGGTATTTCAGAAATGGCTGGCCTTGGTTGAGAATCAGTCAGGTGAACGCTTAAATGCCTACGGATTGACAATGGTGGAGAGTATCTCTCTCATGACTTTCAGCATTTCTGTGATACTCGTGGGATTAAGAGGGAGCTTACATCCCCTCGTACTCCAGAGCAAAATCCAGTTGCAGAAAAGATGAATCGTACCATTCAAGAAAGGTTGCAATGCATGCTTTCCATTGCAAGTCTTTCTCGCGGTTTTTGGGCTGAGGCAATGAAGACTGCAGTGCATGTGATCAATAGATCACCTAGTAAGAGTTTGGATGGTGGTATTCCTGAAGAGGCATGGAGTGGCAAGAAGCCCTCTTACTCTCACTTGCGTATATTTGGGTGTGAGGCATGTGCACATGTGCCAAAAGAGCTTCAAAAGAAGCTAGATCCTAAGTCTAGGAAATGCATCTTTCTGGGTTATGGTGAAAGTGGAGAGATGGGCTATCGTCTCTAGGATCCAGAAGCAAAGAAGATCATACGCAGCCATGATGTGGTCTTCAATGAGAAAAAGATGCATAAGGCACCCATGAGGGATGTGGAAATGAGAAAAATAACTTTCCAGGATGTGAATCCACCTACACATGTTGATAGACAGCAAGCTGTCCATGCACCAAGTGTGCAAGAAATGGTACCACCAAGTACTCCCACAGGTATACAATCAAGGGTAGATGATGGATCATCTATTGGTGGAAATGATGAGCCAAATGTGGCTGATATGCAAATGGGACAGCAAGCTAAAATGCCCTTGAGAAGATCATCTAGAGTGTCTAGACCGCCTGATAGGTTTGTTCCAGGGGTAGACTATGTGATGCTTACTGATCGCGGGGAGCCTTCTTGCTATAGAGAGGCTATGATGCGTGAGGATAAACACAAGTGGGAGTATGCTATGCAATCAGAGATGAGTTCACTTATGAAGAATAAGACTTGGGACTTGGTTTCTTTGCCACATGGAAAGAAAGCATTGCCATGTAAATGGGTCTACAAAATGAAGGTCACAGGTGATGATGTGCCTAGGTACAAGGCCCGTTTGGTTGCCAAAAGGGTTCAAGCAAGAGAAGGGTGTGGACTTTGATGAGATATTCTCTCCGGTTGTGAAGATGACCACACTTAGATGCATGCTTGGACTAGTGGCAATAGAGGATATGGAGCTTATGCAGATGGATGTCAAGACAGCTTTCTTGCATGGGGATTTGCATGAGGAAATTTACATGGTTCAGCCGGAAGGCTTTGAAGAAAAGGGCAAAGAGCATTTAGTTTGCAAGCTGAAGAAGAGTCTCTATGGTCTTAAGCAAGCACCTAGAGAATGGTATCAGAAGTTTGATGCTTTCATTCGGTCCCAGGGTTTTAGAAGGAGTGAAATTGATCACTGCCTCTACACTAAAAGGGCTAAGGATAATAGCCTGATAATCTTGGCACTATATGTGGATGATATGCTATTGGCTAGCAAGAATACTTATGAGCTAGATGCATTAAAGGCCAAGTTGCATGAGGCCTTTGATATGAAGGATTTGGGGCTTGCAGGTCATATTCTTGGTATGCGCATCTCGCGTGATCGGAGTAGGAAACTCCTTTGGCTTTCACAAAAAGAGTATGTTACAAAAGTATTACAGCGTTTCAATATGGAGGGGGGGAAGGCAGTGAGTACTCCATTGCCTCCATATGTGAAACTGAGTCATACAGATAGTCCCAAATCAGATGAGGAAAGGGCCATGATGGCCAAGGTTCCTTATGCATCAGCAGTTGGGAGTCTTATGTATGCTATGATAGCTACTAGACCAAACATTGCATTTGCAGTGGGAGTTGTTAGCTGGTATATGGCTAATCCAGGAAAGAGGCATTGGGAGGCATTTAAGTGCATCATGAGGTACATGAAGGGTACCAAGGAGATGTGCATCTGCTTTGGTAAAGGAGACATGCATGTACTTGGGTACACAGATTTAGACTATGCAGGGCATGTGGATAGTAGGAGATCCACTTCTAGTTATGTGTTCACCTTTGCAGGTGGTGCAGTGTCGTGGATGTCTCGTGCACAGAAGTGCGTGGCTTTGTCTACCATAGAGGCTGAGTATGTTGCAGCCACAGAGGGTTGCAAGGAGGCTATATGGCTTGATCGGCTAGTGGGAGATTTGGGGATTCATACAGGTGTACCGACATTGCATAGTGATTCCATGAGTGCTATTCAGCTAGCACGGAATCCGGTCTTTCATGCAAAGACCAAACACATTGAGTTCAGGTACCATTTCATCAGGGAGGTACTTGAGGACAAGCGCATAGAGCTTGTCATGGTTCATACAGATGATAACCCTACAGATATGCTGACGAAGAGTCTACCTAGTCAGCGGTTTGAGTATTGTCGTGTATTGATGGGCATTGGATAGTATGCTCACTGGTTGTTCTCCCTTAAAGGCACATTGTCCTTTAAGTGGGAGGTTGTGGGGGTTAAAGGTCACTGTGCCTTTACCCCGGTTATGTACAATACTCAAACACATATATAAATGAATGAAAAAGAAGATTAGGGTGGTTCTGCACCCACCAAAACTTGTGTGGCTCTCTGTCTCTCTCTCTCCTTCTTCCGTTCTTGCTTCCGTTGAGAGCACTCTCAATCGGATACACAGTAAAAGAGAAAGGTAAACAGTTCAAGAAGAAAGGTTGTGGATATTGTAGCAAGCCTGGACATGACGAAGACCATTGCTAGCGAAAGCAAAGAGAGCAAAAGTCACCCAAACTGAAAGGCAAAGCTTATGAAGCTTCTGGATCAGAAGACCACACAAACTTTACAATATTCTTAGATCAGGACTGGGCATTTTAATACTCTTTCGGTCCACTAGTTTTGCGCTTGTTCTAGTGTTTATGGTGTTCATGTACTTTGAGTCGTTTTTGCTCTCAAGGTGTTATCGGTTCTGAGCATTCTGGTCTAGTTAGTAGTCCTCTGGAGAATTTTGTTCTCTTTTGTTTTCCCCATATCAGCTCAAGGGGGGTTTGTTGGCATTCTGATCTTCATGGGGAGGAGCCCTTAAACCTTAGGGTGACATGGTGGTAGATAATGATTGGTTGACTAGGGTGGCAAACAAGTGCATGGTCAAGTTGTGGTAGCTTCCACGTGATGATCTGGAGATCTCGATGAGAGGCGGTGGCATGCGGCAATCCTTCACTGATATATTGCTTTATTTCATAAAGGAGCACTCTCTTTGTCCGAGCTCTTGGAGCTCATGGTCTGTCAGTAATTTGTCACTCTTCATGAGCTTTGATTAGAGTCTCTTGTAATCGGCAACAAGGCCTGTAGGCATGAGCTCAGTATTGAGTAGAGGTCCTCTCTTTGAGTCGTTTTGAATAAAGGGTCTCTTTTTTACGTATTGTGTTGCAATATATATTTTCATTCATTGTGCAATCTATATTGTGAAGCTCTAAAATCTAGAGAGAGAGAGATTCAGAGAGAGAAGAGGGGAGGAAGAGAAAGAGAGAGAAGAGGGGAGGGAGAGAGAGAAAGAGAGGAGAGAGGGAGGAAGAGAGAGAGATTAAGAGAGAGAAGAGGAGCGGAGGGAGAGAAAGAGGGAGAGAGAGAGAATAAAAACTCAAAGAGAAAATGAGAGAAAATGAAAACTTCTAGTGGCCGTGGCTGCCAGAGGGAGGGAGTTTTTTTTCAGTAGGGATTATAATCCTTTTTCAATTAGTTTCCTCTTAGTTTCTTATTTGAGTTTTTTAGTTCTATTTCTTATTGAAACTTGAATTTTTAAGAGATAGAGATAGATAGATCAAAAGATATATATATATATATATATATATAGAGAGAGAGAGAGAGAGAGAGAGAGCAGGAGATCAAGAGAGAGAAGAGGAGAGGGAAGGGAGAGAAAGAGAGAGAGTAGGAGGGAGAGAGAGAGACTGAGAGAGAGAAGAGGGGAGAGAGAGCTTAAGATAGAGGAGAGAGAGAGAGAGAGGGAGATTAAGGAGAGCAGAGGGAGAGAAAAAGAGAGAGAGAGGAGGAGGGAGAGAGAGAGATTAAGAGAGAGAAGAGGGGAGGTAGAGAAAGAGAGAGACGAGAGAGAGAGAGGGAGGGAGATTAGGAGAGAGGGAGGGAGAGAGAGAGAGAGAGAGAGAGAAAGAGGGGGAGAGAAAGAGAGAGAGAGGGAGGGAGAGAGAGAGAGATTAAGAGAGAGAAGAGGGGAGGAAGAGAAAGAGAGAGACAGAGTAGGGAGATAGAGAGATTAAGAGAAAGAAGAGGCGAGGGAGAGAAAGAGAAAGAGAGAAGAGGAGAGGAGAGAGGGAGGGAGGGAAAGAGAGATTAAGAGAGAGAAGAGAGGTAGAGGGAGAGAGAGCGAGAACGAAACTCCTGGTGGCCGTGGCCACCAGAGGGAGGGAGAGAGTAGAGAGTAAAGAGTAGAGAGAGAGAGGGAGAGAGTCAAGAGTAAAGAGTAGAGAGAGAGAGAGAGAGAGAGAGAGAGAGAGTGAAAACTCCTAGCAGTCATGGTTGCCAGAGAGAGAGAGAGAGAGAGAGCTCTTGGCAGTCATGGTCACCAGAGGCAGGGAGAGAGTAGAGAGAGAGAGAGATTGAGAGAGAGAGAGAGAGAGAGAGAGAGAGAGAGAGAGAGAGAGAGAGTGAGGGAGGGAGGGAGGGAGGGAGGGAGGGAGGGGGAGAGAGAGAGAGAGAGAGAGAGAGAGAGAGAGAGAGAGAGAGAGAGAGAGAGAGAGAGATTAAGAGAGAGAATAAGAAATCTTGGCAGCCATGGCCGCTAGAGGATGGAGGGAGGGAGAGAGAGAGAGAGAGAGAGAGAGAGAGAGAGAGAGAGAGAGAGAGAAGGGAATTCAAAAAATTTGAGATTGATACTAGAGAGCAAGATATTCCCAAGTCCATACATTATTAAAAAATAACTACGGAAGTCTTGCAAAAAGTGGGAGTCTCCTACTTACCATGGTGGAGATTTTGCTGTCAGCAGGTTGGGAGGTCACCTTGTGTAGGATGGGATATTTATTTGAGGATCTCCTCAAAAAAGAAAACTCCACAAATATTATTGAAAACAAGCATTACATGGGCTATTTTTAGCTTCAAGTAGATCTAACCATAGGCTATGAAAAAGAGGTAAAGGACAAGGAGACTAATGACATGGATGATGACATCGAAGATCATAATGTACCACTTGATGATGATGAAGAGATGGACATGCATGACCCAATCAAAGAGAGATTGGTGGATGAAGAGAAAGATGATAATGCCTTCCATGATAATTATGGCTCGCAGGGTTATGTAAAAAGGCCACAATGATAATACTTAGCGGTATGAACTCTCTATTTCTCAATTAAATATACCATTTTTTAAATAAGATTTAAATTTAAAGATAATGAATCTAATCTTTCATGTTTGTTTGCAAGAAATAGAGGGAGAAGAAATGGATGACGTCAATTGATATGGAGGTAGTCCCTTCTACTTCAGCAGTTCAACCACCTCTAAATTTGGTTGAAGAATCCCATGAGCAGAAGAGCCTTGAAGACACCATAGAAAAGAAGAATAACCACAAACATAGAATACAAGCTATGACAAAGGCCCATTCTACAAATTTGGCTGCATTGGATAAAATGGAAAGCTCATTTGAAGTGAGGGTCATTTTGAAATAAGAACCTCACTATTTGAGATTTGCTAGAGAGGAGGATTCAATCCTCTCAATCCTCTCTAATACTTTAAAAGAGGTTAATGACAATGTTATCCTGGCCATCGTCAGGTTTGATACTATCTTTTTTTTGGTTGCTACTTCAATCTTTTAATTAAATCTAATGAGCTAACGTTTGTTTATTTGTTGGTGCAGTGTAGTTATATCTCAGTTTCCTAGTGCAGTGTAGAATCATGTCTACATGCTCGATTCTCTCCTTTCTTATTCTTAGCTCTCCTCAAAAGACTATACAAGATGTTTGTAACTGGTGAAACCCTTTGAATTTAGATGGGTTGCGAGTCATCTTTATGCCATATCATGAGGAGTATCAACTCCAACCTTATTTTTACCATTTCTTTGGTAAGTTTGTGTTAAACAATAATCATTTTTAATTTGGTCGTGTAGCTCACATTGGAGTCTAATCACTTGGGACCTTGAAGTTAATCGTTTATGGTTTGTGAATTCAATGGCAGGCTATCATGCTAACTCCCCAAGGTAACTGTTCTCTTAATATTTTTATTACTTTCTTATTTTGTATCTTATGATCATGACATATTAATATCTTTCATATCTCATCATGGACAGTGTTGCATATCAGTAGTATTTGATGTTAGAACAACTAGGGAGAAACAAGACCAAGTAGATTTCAAATGACATCTACCAGTGGAGCAAAAAGATGGGCATAGCTGTGGGTGGAGAGTTGACTACAACTGCATGTTGTTTCTTAGAGAGATTTTTGATTTGGAGTCACCAGTCAAAATGGAATCATATACAGAAGCCGATCTACTAGCATTTCGAGCTGAGAGTATTCAATGCGTAATTGCTACCATTGGGGAACAACCTGAAGATATGACCATTGCAACATGTATAAAACCTTATCTTTATACTTCTATGCTTGTTTAAGCCTTTATTTGGGATGTGTAAATCTCATAACTTTTTTATATTTTCCTCCAAGAGGAATAGAGACTCTATCTAATGAAAGCATGCATGAAACCTTATCTTTATACTTCTATGCTTGTTTAAGCCTTTATTTGGGATGTATAAATCTCATAACTTTTTAATATTTTCCTCCAAGAGGAGAAGAGACTCAGTCTAATGATAACATGTTATCTTTATACTTCTATGCTTGTTTAAGTCTTTATTTGGGATGTGTAAATCTCATAACTTTCTTATATTTTTCTCCAAGAGGAGAAGAGACTTAGTCTAATGAAAGCTTGTATGAAACCTTATCTTTATACTTCTATGCAGTCTAATGAAAACACCATTATCAACATTAGGGAACAACCTAAAAATATGACTACATTGTAGCATGTATGAAATCTTATCTTTATATTTCTATGCTTGTTTAAGCCTGTATTTGTTATGTGTAAATCTCATAACTTTTTTATATTTTTAAAGTAGAAGGAGGATGTAGAAGACATAGCAAGCGAAGAAGAATATGATGTACTAGACCACTCTCTCAATAAGATGAGTCATGAAAATATGACTCTATTGCAACAGATTGGAAGTTCATTCAATGCTATGTTGTTAATTCGACAACAACCTCATACTTTTGAATTTGGTGAAGAGGAGATTTGAATCCTCTTGAATCCTAAGAAAGAGGTTAATGTCAAAGTCATTACAACCATCCTTAGGTTTGATGTAACCTTTTCCTTGGATTTATACTTTTGTATTTTGATTAAACCCAACAAGCTTCATGCAACCTTTTTCTTGGCTTTATACTTTCATATTTAGATTAAACCCAACAAGCTAATACTCGTTTTTTTTTGTAGTAAAGTTATAGTAGATTTTCCTCAAAATATAAAAAGAGTTTCATATATGCTCGATCCTCTTATTTCTGAAGTGCTTAGCAAAAAACAAAATACCATAGACTCGACGGGGTCACTCATCATATGTAACCCTATCACATGAGTTCAACAGAAGGAAATTTTTTATTTCTAAAATTCACAGAAATAAATATACATAAGGGACTATTTAAAATAGTTTTGGGAAAATTTTATAGATTTGTATAGAAAAGGGGTACATTTTATTAACAAAATATTTTACAGATAAGGGATTTTCAATATAGGCCTTGAACGCATGTGATATAGAGGGTTTATACATAGTGACTCCCCCAAGACCATAGATTATGTTTGCAAGTGGTTGAAGCATGTTCCTATGAATGAGGCATGGGTTATCTTTACAACATATTATGAGAAGTAAGCAGCAAACCCTACTTGTTTTTTCTCTTACATTTCTAGAATTGTCTCAAACACAATAATTATACTTTATTGACAATGCAGCTCACATTGGAGTTTGGTTTTCATGGACATCTTTGCCAAGAAGTGCTTCTTTGCCAAATCAATGGCATCCATCCATGGCACTGTGTCAGAGTAAGTATAGACTACACTTGTTGTCACTTCTTCGCATGTAGATTGATATGCAATGCACATATTCACTCTTGTTATATGTTTTGATGTGCAAATCAGCTCGAAAGTTGGTATGTGCTATCGACCTAGTAATGTGACAAGGTGACTTGGCACAACAAATAGAGTATATAACATGTTAGGTATCACATCAAAAGGATAGCCACATCTATAATTGTGGATGGAGGGTGGGCTATAATTGCTTTTTGGTACTTGGTCAAATTTTTGAGATACGGAATAACACCACACTATCACCATATATGGACTTGCATCTCTATGTAGTTATAACATGTACCATTCGAGCAATGATTAAGGAAAACATTATGGACCCTCCCACAAGTCAAATAGATAATGGCTTGATGGAGTGTGAAATGAATGCCATTAAAGAGTCAAAAGGGATAGAAGACCTCAACTCTACAAATGTGGCTACATTGGAAGAATTGGGAAGCTCTTTTAATGTTAGGGTTATGATTCAAAATAGACCTCAGTATCTTGAATTTGGTGAAGAGGAGATTTCAATCCTCTCTATTCCTTTGAACAAGGTTAATAACAATGTTATGATGGCCATTCTTAGGTTTGATACTCTGCTTGATAATTCAATATTTTGATTAAATCTAATAAGCTAATATTCATTTATTTGTTGGTGTAGTATAGTTATCTCACGATTTTCTAGATCAGTACAAAACTGTGTGTATATGTTGGATTCCCTCCTTTCTCCTATGCTTAACGATAGCAGAAAGATGATAGCTGATGTTTGTAAATGGTTATAGCCGTTACATTTAGATGGCATGCGAGTCTTGTTTATGGCATATCATGAGATCTAAGTACCATCACAACCTTATTTTCATTATCTACTAGCAACATTGTGTTAAATAATAATGGTTCTTAGTTATTCATGTAGGGCACATTGGAGTCTGGTGGTTTGGGACCTTGAAGACAACTATTGTTGGTTTGTCAACTCAATTGCAGGCTTTCATGGCTCAATGCAAATGTAAGTATTCTATTAATCTATTGTTACTTCTATATTATGTATCTTATGTAATAGACACCCTAAGTTTTTTTAATATGTCATGATGAGCAAGTCAGTTGAGAAGTTGGTATCTGCTATCAAAGAAATAGGACAGTATGAAGATTTGCTAGACTTCCAAAGGCATTTAGTAGTAGAGTAGGAAGATGGGCATAGCTGTGGGTGGAGAGTTGCCTATAACTGCATGTTGATTTTCAAAGAAATTTTCTCACTTAAGCGACATGTCTCATTGGAAGAATCTTTGGAGCTCAAATATTCAGAGGAGGATATACAATTGTTTAGGGCTAAAATCATTTGAGACCTAATTGCTGCCATTGGAATACAACATGCAACTGAAGCAATATTAGAGCTTGCATTTAAGGAAGAGGAGACTGAGTCTACTCCAAAAGAACTACACACTATAGAAGAAGTAGAGGCTCAGTGTACACGTAGAGCACCACAGCCTCCATTGGAAGCATAAGAAGAGTTGCCACAGCCTCCGCTTGCATTTAAGGAAGAGGAGATTGAGTCTACTCCGAAAGCACTACACACTACAGAAGAAGTAGAGACTCAGTGTACACCTAGAGCACCACAGCCTCCACTGAAAGCATTAGAAGAGTTGCACAACCTCCACTAGAAGCATCAGAAGAGTTGTGATGCATGTATGATGTTGTTTTTATATATATGCACGAGGAGCAAATTCTCATGTAATTGTTTATTCCATGAGTATTATGGTTAACATTTATTTGTTGCAATGTACTGAATCATGATGTTGTTTTTGTTGATTATACACCAATTTGTGACATTACTTAAGTGGCAGTTACTCATGATATTTATATCATTATTTCATGCATACAAATTTATGATACGACTGTGTGATGATGTGATTATTTGGAAATATTAAATGTGTGATGAGAATTATGATATGAATGTGTGATGATGTGATTATTTGGAAATAAATGTGTGATGAGAAGAACATAATAATTATTTGTAATCTTTAACTTCAAAGTATCAGTTCCCAATGCTCCACTCAAAGTACATCATTCCCAATGCTCCACTCATTTTATTCCAAACCTTTCATTTCACACTATCGGTTAAAGTGTTAGTTGGACCATCTCCACTCACTTAAAGTAGAGCATTCCCAATGCTCCACTCACTTTATTCCAAAGCTTATCCTTATCATAGCAAACACACCATGCGTTAGTGAACTTGTATTCTTCCATCGTAGTCCTTCCACAAACACTCTCTTATTTCTTCCATCCTAGTCTCTCTTAGTAACTTGTATTCTTCCCATCCTAGTCCTTCCACAAACACTCTCTTCGTTCTTCCATCCTAGTCCTTCTCAGTAACTTGTATTCTTCTATCCTAGTCCTTCCACAAACACTCTCTTCTTTCTTCCATCCTAGTGCTTCTCATTAACTTGTATTCTTTCATTCTAGTCCTTCCACCTTGGGGGGGTCACTCATCATATGTAACCCTATCACGTGAGTTCAACAGAAGGATATTTTTTATTTCTAAAATTTACATAAATAAATATACATAAGGGACTATTTAAAATAGTTTTGGAAAAATTTTACAGATTTGTATAGAAAGGGGGTACATTTTATTAATGAAAAAATTTACAGATAAGGGATTTTAAATATAGGCCTTGAACGCACGTGATATAGAGGGTTTATACATAGTGACCCCCCTAGGCCTTCCACAAACACTCTCTTCTTTCTTCCATCCGAGTTCATCTCTCTCTCTTTATCATCTTTCCACCCATGGATGTCCTTGGCATCATTGAAGATGTGGAGTCCAAAATTAATGGCCTCAAAGAATGGATTACTGACCAAGGAGCACAAAGAGAGGTCAAAATTTGATAAGGCTCTCCATTGACATGGATGGAGAGAGAGGAACTTGATGCATAGAGGTGCACAGAGAGGGAGGAGACTCTCAAGATATCAAAGAGTGAAACACTTTAAAGAAATATTATAAAAGCACGATAAGATCTCTTAGACTTCTTAAGTAACCTGATTGCTTGAATTTCTTCCTTGCATCATGATATTATGTTGAGGATACAAACGTGGAGGCAGTGGAAGATTGGGTTATTGAGAAGATAAGAGAGACCAATGATAAGATCTTCTAGACTTTTCTTTGCCACATCGTTTGCAATCTTATTTGTATTCTTTGCAAAACAAGGAGATATTAGAATTGCTAATACACTTTGTTTAGATTATCTTGTATTCTCTGCAACAAGCCTCGCAAGGTTGAGCATTGCTAATATAGTTTGCTTAGATTATCTTGTATTCTCTACAAGAAGCCATGTAGGGCTGAGCTACCATATGGATTTTTCAAACACCATATGGATTTGAGTTATATGATAAACTTCTTTAAAAAATGTAAATGTCCTCTTTTTTTAATGTACTCTAGTTTTAATAACATGTCACGTCATTTTTCCTAATTTAATTTTTTAAAATCTTACTTTTTATCTCTTTTAACAACGTGATGTCCTCTTTTTTTAATGTACTAGTTTTAATAACATGTCTCATCATTTTTTCTAATTTGATTTTTTAAAATCTTTATTTTTGACTAAATGTTTTGTTTTAGAAGAGCCTCTTTTTTTTTCATGATTTATCCAAAATTATCTCACAAAACGAATTTGGATAGTGCACCAGTCCAAAATTAATGAAATAGGTGTTCATCAATCTAGCAATGACTTCTACACTTAGGCTATCTCTCCTTTTCTTGCGTTCTATTGAAGCCCATAGACTTCTCGGATCGGAATGATTGTGCATTGCTTCTGCTCTATGTTTAACCATTGGATCCACATTGGTCCTTCTGATTAACAACATCTTTGACATTGTGCACCCAAGCCATTTCTCTTTTGTTTCTGGGGACACCAACATAGCTAATGTCCCCCTCGTTATAGATAGTTGATCTAAGCTGTGCACCCCGTCGACTTTCTATAGGCCATTTCTCAGGTTAGAGAGCATCGCCTCTTGGGCGTGCATCTCCTGAGGTGTTGATAGGGTTGTTACTCTACAAAATTTAGGGTGCAAGCCAAATCTTGTGAAGACTCGAGGCTTGTATTCACCTGAATGGCTTGATGTTGCTACCTCAAATGCTCCCACAATCGTGACACCGTAGCTCGTGTTCTTTTCTTCGATGGAAATGATCGAATGCATGCATCTACAACTACTTTTTGCTACTGCTCTATAAGGAGTTGTCTTTCTTCTCATTGTTTCTCCCTTTGCAAATGTTGCAAAGTATCGTCTGTTTCTGTTTTGATACCGTGCTATTCCTTTTCTTGACCCACAATCTGTTTCTTGTGCCTTGACCAATTTTTTAGCTTTCCTGTCTCGCGGCCTTTGTTTGCTTCTCTTGCAAAGCCATGCAAGCTGAATGTTTCCATTGATGCCATGGCCACAATTAGTTTTGAATAGGCCCAAAGAAGCTGGCTTGTGAGGTGAGCAAAGAATAGAAGACAACTCACCTAAAAGAAGACAATGCCAACAAACTAAAGTCTATGCAAGATATTTGATGGGCGAGAAGTGTGAAAATTCAAAATTCATGGGAGTAGCGAAAGTTTCAGCCATCAAGTTTCTCCCCTCCGATGATACACATTAGCAGAATTGGATATCCCAAACAAGTGCAATGTGGCCTAAAATGATTCAAAACATAAATAGGCCAAAGACCATGCTATCGGCTTTGGTGCAGTGTATTAGGAAATGCAATGACCTTTTGCATGCTTATGAGCCATATAGCAAGCAAGTACATCGAAAAAGAAACAATTCAAAGTTGTAAATAGTGTTGGATTTATTAAAAGATCTTTGCACATGGATGAATTTACGAATTATTCTTCGTTTTAAATTAAAAAAATTTCAATTTTATCTGATTTTTTGAATTTGAAAAAAATCGGACGAATTAATGCAACTTACCTATTAGTACTAGAAGCTTCTAGTAGGAAGGAACTCTGGACTATAAAGAGTGAATGATTCTAATGAAGCATGGTTGTCCCCCTACTCTTGGTCTTGTGGAATAGCGAATCATTGTGTTGTTAATTCAGTGCTTTAGCTCAAGACAAGGCGTGATATGGTCTGTGTAGCACTAGATTGTCTGTATTGAATGGGTCCAACAACCATTAATCTAAGTGACATATATATATAGGGTATAGCTTCTTTTCACTTATATTTACTACCTCCCCCTCCACCATCTTTATATAGTGTTTCACATAGTACAGACCCTTCCCCCCCTCATTAGAGTTTGCTGTGACCTTATAACCACAAAATGTGTGGGAATTCCCACCAAGTATCTCTTGGATTGCAAGAGAGAGCATCTTCCTACTAAGCAATGTGCATGTACCAGCCACTAGACACTGGGTGACCAAGTCTAGAGAGGTGAGAAAAGCCAAGCGCCAATGGTCAACTCAATCACATACTATGCACCATGCTTTCAACTAGTTCACAAAATCATAAACGAGAAAAATATTTACAGTCTCAACGTGGAATCTCTTGTATAAAAGAGAGATTGTTAAGCACAAATGCAAGCATTATTCTGTTTAAAACATTCATTCACATGCACAATTGAAAGAATAACATATTCATTGAATTAATTCCTCATTAACTCACATATGCAAGTGAAAGGATTACAAATTCATTCACATGAATGCATGTAAGAATGATTTTGTGCAACTAAAATAATATCACATCCTTTCACAAGCACACATGTAAGAATTATTTTTTATAAAACATGTACATTGAAGAACAATTTATTCATTCACAAAAGTACGAGTGTAAGAATGATATTTCTTCAAATGCATTCATTAATTCATTCACAGGCATACATGCAAAATAGTTTAGTAAAATAATATCACATTCTTGTTAGGATTTGTAGAAGGCACCACGTGTGGCAGGAGGACACCGAGCATAGAGGGTTCCCACTCCTCTGCCCCATAACTCTCCCACTCCCAAAAAGGCTGGTGGGATGTGAGAGAGGCAGCTAAGGCCCTAATATATCCAAGGCCCTCACCATACCACTTATGCTTATGGGATTAGTTTAGAGCCACAATCCATGTGTTTAACAATGCCTCTAGGAGGCCATATCCAATATTCCACACAAGCCATAAGGGGGGCACCCAAGGGGGTTAGCCCATTTCTAATACCCCTCTAGGGCTAAGCACCTTCAAAGGTGAACCAAACCAAGCTAAATGCCAATCCACAACAAACTGAGGAACACAAAACCCTTGACCAAATTGCACAAGGAAGACAACCAAAGACTTCCCAAAGTGCCAAACATGTATCACCACCAAACAAGATGACTAGCTGGCAGTGCATGCAAGGTGCCGCCAAGAAATCACCACACTCCAAGATCTATCATGAATCATAGACCTCCACGATGAGTTACTTAAAGAGTGCCACATGGATCATGACACCTCTATGTGTTAGAGTCTAGTATGCCATGTAGCCACCATTCTGCATGGGTTGTCATATACCACAAAAGACGTTGTTTGCAAAGCCACCAAATGTCACTTGCTTTGATACCACTTTTAGGATTTGCAAAAGTCACCATGTGGCTAGAGGACACCATGTATAGAGGGATTCCACTCCTCTACCCCATAGATGTGTCAAGCCCTCTCCCATTTTCAAAAAAGGCCGATGAGATGTGACAGAGGGGGCTAACTCCCTTATATATCCAAGGCCTCACCATCCCAATTATGCTTATGGGATTAGTTTAGAGCTACAATCCACGTGTGCAACAATGCCTTCATGAGGCCATATACAATATTCCACACAAGCCACAAGGGGGGCACCCAAGGGGGTTAGCCCACTTCCAAAAATTCTTTCACAAATGTAATAATTATTTGTGTAAAACATTCATTCACATGCCTATTCAAAAGTACACATGTACGAATAAGAATTTTCAAATGGGAACATTCAATCAAATATGTGAGTGAAAGAATTACAAATTCATTCACATGCATACATGTAAGAATGATTTTATTGACATGTGCTGGTAACAAATATCACATTCTTTTAGAAGTACAACTATAAAAAATGTTGAGTCTAAAATGCTCATTCATTAAAAGACTCAAATATATTCATTCAAAATTCCAAGTTCAAGAATGCAAAATTTTCAAAAGCATTCAAATATTCATTCATTTCATAACTTTATTCTAGGTAGCATAAATAAATAAACTTCCTTTTGTAAAAGAATACATCATAATATGCAAACCCGAGATAGTAAGAACTGATACAACATAATCACAAATTCTAGTTCACACAAGAGAGCCTAAAATCTCAAACAAACAAAAACACAAATCCCATCTTATTTCAAAAGTTCAAGAATGCTCGAGAAATCTAAAAGTCCTTCCTTGTTTGCTTTTGCTTCTTTTGCTTAGTTAGAGAGTCAAGTGTTAGATTACCAAATGGCCATCAACTGTCAAAATATATAGGGAAGATTATTGTGACTAGTGAAGCTATTCATACAAATCACTTATTATATGAAGATCTAATCTTACAAATATTAGGTGCTGCTATGGGAAAGTTTGAGAAAAAAAATATGACCTACCATATAATTTTTGTCCATTGTTTATCCAATAATGAATCATCCGACCAATTTGTCCATTTTTTAAAATCTTGAATTCAAAAATTTCCACCTTATATTCCATTAATTTCCTCAAAAAGGTAAGTCAAAAGACTAATAGATTCTTTTAAAATTTGTGACTTGATGGCAATAAAGACATAGAAATGCTAAGATAGTTTAGCTTTAAACTTGTTGACATATGTGATATTGGGTTCTGATAGCTTACTAGCATAATCACAATGACAATACTAGTTTAGAAAACCAAGGTATCAAGTAACTACTATGAGGAGAATCATCATAATGCATCACAACAATTTGGAATAGTTCAACAAAAAAAAAAATCCTTTGTTAAATTTATAGTGCATCACCCCTTTTATAGGAACCACTTCAAATAATTGGCTTACAAAGGAAGATAATTTGCTTGATTTTTTCTCCATGTATTTGACATGTGTATGTCGTCCAATCCATAGTTTTAGAAGGATAAGAGTAACTTTATGCAATATTTTAAAAGTGCATGCAATAAGCTTTATTATTGGCAACAAATCTAGAGACCCTTAAGCTAGGTGCTCTATGTTTTCTTGATTTCCTTAATCATCAATTACTCACTAGTAGGGGTCCAACTATGTTCTCCATCACAACACTTGGCATGAAGCTCACAACTCATCAACAAGATTTGGTCCCTATTTGGTACTCCTACACTCATATAGAATCTAACTAGTTTCAAGAGGAATTGATAAGTAAAAGAGTTATTGGGGCTGCAAAGTATTCCATTTCTTTGCTATAAAAGAAGCCTTTTTCCAAGATTACAATAAATTGGCTCCAATTTATACTTATTTTCATGTTTTTTGAAAACTATAGAGCCTCACAATGTGACTTACACGAACATTGGATTGGCATCTTTACATATTTACTATCATTCCCAACTTGTTATCAATTATTTTATGTCATTTGCACAAATATTCAAATGGGAACTTGTGAAATCTCTCTTCATTTTGACATGATGATTGAAGGACACATACATGACTTTTTGAAGCATAATCCCATGGTCAATAGCTCAAAAAGATGATAGGGAGGATAGAAGGGAACATCCAATAATCACAAGGATGATAGCAAATACTAAAATATGTCATTTGATACCATAGCATTCTTAAAACTTTATTCACATATAGTCAAGTCAAGACGATGAGCTATGATGAGATTGAGATATAAAGATTTTGCCAAAGCCTTTAGATGCTTTATTATGGTGCACTACATAGCTTTTATTTCTCCATTACTTTTTAGACCCCACCAATTATAATTAGCTTTATTGCAAAACCCAATGTGTGAGAACCTTGTTTTAAAGTTAAGAAGTATTTTCCATTCTGAAGGGGTTCATCACGAGAAATCTCTTTGTGACACCTATATTTAAGGGAACTAGTAAGGCTTCTACTTACATAGGAGTCTTACTTTGTCTTTTAAGTGTAGAACAATAATCATTTTTATTGAGTCAATTTATGAATATTTTTATGAACTCTCTATATTAAAATATCCCTTGAGATCCCTTATTTTGAATAGACATTACAAGGTTACATATTACTTTGGTTAGCCTTGAGTTTCCTTATAGACTATAAATTAAAGTTTTGAATCCATGCCAAGCTAATTCTCAAATCCCAAATAATGAATTATTCACCAATTCATACCAATCCACAAGTTGTCCTCTTCACAAAGTTTCAACCCATTTCTTGATTAGATTGCTGTATGAAGTAAAGTAGCTAGAATTCATTATCAAATATGCACTTTGTAAGGTGAGAAAATGATGAACCCTTTGTTGACTACCTTTTGGAGACATCTTTTTTTAGCCCACCTACAAAAATTCTAAAGACTAGAGATGCTCCTTTAGACCATAAGGCTAGCCTACCATGAGTTTTTCACATAGCCCTAAAGAATCATCACATCTCGAAAGTGGACTAGCTATAAGGGCCACAATTTGTTGTCAATTCTACACTCTCTAGCTAAGCTTTGATTGGTTTTACACACATCCTTTTGGTAATAGAATAAAACTATGGCCCAATTGAGTTTTCCCTCCTAGTCCTGTCAAGGGAAAGCTGTAAACTCTTAGTGACGGCTAGAGCATTCATAGCATTATATGGAAATAAGATGAAATATGCATCATTGGCTTCTTGAGCCACTAATATTACTAGGGTACTTGTGCTTTTTGCTAATGGTTGTTCAACATAATATCATAATTGTGTAAGGTAAGTTGATTGTAGCCTCTCTTCCCACCAACGGTTCAAACTTCAAAATATAAGTGAATGCACTTGTGTAGTACGAAAATTCATGCATGCACAAGTGCGCGCGCGTGCGCGCGCGCGCACAAACACACACGTGCACATGCAGAGAAACGTTGGTCTCTCATGTAAGCGTCAAGCCGAATCAAGCCTACCAATCCCATAAAAATATTCTTAAGTTGTGTTTAGGAGAAGCGCTAATCACGCAACCTCTCTCAACAGCCCTGTTCGACAGGTAACATCTTGTGACTATATGCCTCGCCCGCACAACCTTTTCCATGAGCCATCCAGCGTCCACTTCAGAATCTATATACAATGTAGTGATCTCCTATCATGGTAACAGTGATCTCCTATCATTGCAACAGTTCATGCCTGCTTTTCCATGAACCATCCAGCTTCCAGTCCAGAACCTTTATATAAGAGAATCCGCACAACCTTCGCCATGATTCCTGTCCAGAAATAATATAAGGTAGTCTCCTATCATGGAGACAGTTCACAGCCGCTTGCTTTTCCTCCTGAGTCCTTTTTGCGGTCTCCTTGGTAGGCGGCAATTTAAATGCTAACTACGTGAATAATGCAAACTTATTGCCGGAATCAAACTTAGATACGTGATTTCCACCGCAGCTGATAATTCAGCTAAAAGCTGAGATTCACGTCCTCATACGAAACGCTTAAGTCCCACTGAAGTGTCTCCCGTACATCCTCGTGCTCCTCTCGCTCACAAATAGTCAACAGGCCAAAGATATGGAAAGGGTTAGTCAAAAGATACCGCAATATGATGCCGCATTCTCGGAGACAATACATCGTAATCTGGATGATCTAGTTGCATAACTCAATCTATTGGCCTGAGAATCCTTGTGTTGTTTCAACTTTCAAGAGGTTGCTCTATAGGAATAGCTGATTCGTATATTGTCCAAAGAAACTCTCATGAAAGATTCGATTTCGCGCCTCATGTCTCACGTTTCAAGCTACACAATACCAATTCTAGTAGATGGTTTTGAATTTCTTTTTCATGGTTCTAGGGGGAGGGAAACCCTTAGATGATAAGAGGTACCTAAAAAGACCCATTTGCAAAATTTGGAAACTCCTCAATTCCAAACCTTCATTAAGTATGGCAAAGACACTCACGGAAATGTATTACTTAGCTCGGTTCTCATGTCTGCATAGGGTCTGCATGCTTCTTCTTAGACAAAAAACCCATAGGCATACATGAATATACAAATTCATTACAAGATCTTTGTCTCTTCTTATGCAAATATTGAGGATCAACGGGGATCCCTTGGAACCTTTTCTCTTAATTGAAATGCATTTTGTGTACTATCTAAAGGAGAAATCTCGACTCTGAACTGGGATCCCCTTATCAGTGCGTTAGACCACTAGTGTGGAAAGTTTTTGGACCTGCATTATAGGTTCGACCTACCAATTACCTCCCTATTACCCCATCAAGGCCCTACACGCAACTAACACATAATCTTAGTCAAGAATAGACCTTCTCAAGCCTTGTAACTCTTAGCTCTCCATAGGGTATTACCGAGTTCCATGGGAGATTCAAATATTGGACTTAAATCAACTATTTCATTAAATCTAAATATTTTTATTCAAAATGTCATTTAAAATTTGATTAAGTTATGTTTTGAATTTGGGACCAAGGATAGCCATTTATCACATACTAACTTATAATATTGCTTGTAAATTTACTATATTAGCATGTAGTATATTGACTTGTTATGCAACAATTGTAAATGCTATAAACAATAAATTATAGATGCAATAATATAAGCATGTAGTATATCAAGTTATTATGCAACAAGGTAAATACCGAGGTAAATACCATACACAATAAATTATAGTTACAATATGGTTGAGCCTAGCTATTAAAACCCTATTACCTACATATAGTCTACATCCCAAGAGTAGTAATGCTCATAAATTGAGTAGGACCTTCAATATCTCAAGAAGGATCAAAATAACATAGTTTAAACCTTCAAATGTTATTTAATAAGTTATCTTATTGTAGTTATTACTCCTCTCCTATTTTTGGTTTCAAAATGTTATGCTCAAATATCTATAAAGAAGGATTCCACATCAAGCCCATATCATACATTCTTTTTTCTAGCACAACCAATACTAAACGTATTCTACATCATGCTCCAATCACAATCTACAATAGCAACATATTCTAGATCAAGCTTCTATTATACATCATACATCAAGCTCCTATCATACATTGTTTTTTCTAGCATAGCCAATAGTATAAATATTCTATCATGCAATGTATATATATTCTGTACTTTCTCCTATTTAGGTGATTGTCTTTTATCTTGTTCAAATTAAGTATCATGTGTCATTTTAAAGTCAACCTTAATATATCCACCCATAACAAAAAATTGCATTATTTTAAGCTTTAAAGTTGATTTTATTTATTTATTAAGATGATAATCTTTAATTACATTTTTTAACTTATTTGTGTCTATTGTGTGGCTTGCTTATGCTCACCATGATCATCTCAAACATTGAAGTATATGTACTGCAAAACATGTATAGATATGTTGTGTGAACTTTTGCACTAGCCTTAATTTAGCAAGGTTTAGCCTAGCCAATTGTGTGGACCACTTATGCTAGCCTTAATCAATCTGCAAGGTAGACATGCTAGTATATTGTATGAATGTGTAGTAAGTGTGTAGTTGTTATACTTGTTTCATAGGTTGTTGACATGTTATGCATAGGCAATTAACATGTTTAGCATATGAGCATTGATTATTCTACTCTTACTTTATAGTCATATATTACAAATGTGCATACATACTAAGCTATTTTCAAGCTATCAAGAGGTCATTAAAAGAAAGATGATTCATGAGTACTTGTGAATTATATATGTATGGTGATGTTCCAAAATACTCGTGGTTGTTTTACAATATTGTACATGTTATCTTTTTTTGCTCAATCTTTATTCTTATCCGTAATTGTCTTCCATTAACAACAAAGAAACCATTGATATTTCTTTGTTGTTGTATATTTGCCAAGGCTGTCAAGCATGGCCTACTTTGATTTTCTTCAAAGTTGTTGTAGATCATAGGGTTCCTGCATCTACACAATTGTTATTACACTTGGTTTAAGGGCTTAGGCATCCTCAACATTGCTCAACAAGTCTAAGTGATATTGAGTGTCTCTCTACAATAGACCTCAAAGCTTTGTACACTTGCAGGGATTATAATAACTACACCAACTATGATTTATTAAAGAAGAAGAGAGAGACTACTCCAATGTCACAATTTGAGCTTGTTCCTATAAACTATGGTCCTGCGTTACCTTTATGGAATTTTTTATACCATTGTGGCCATCTGTTAGTAATTGCAACCATCTTACTATTTGAAAGATTTTTTAGTGGTTCTCTACATTGCATTGGCATTAAATTGGACTTGAAGATCCATTAGGAGCTATCATTATGCACACCACGAGACCTCTTCAATCTCATGACACCCTTCTCTAAGTTCTACCTAAATTTTTAATGTTGCAATGTCTAGTCAGGTTAGTATCTTCAATTTTGAATATGTGTCACCCAAGTCTCAACAAAGTTCAATGTCAAGATTCCATCTAGAGATAGCTCTATTTTACCTCCCATTAGAGTAAGACATTGCTACAGACAGACAAAGAATCAAGTAGGACTCCCCTTTTGACCTCCACTACCTAGACAGAGACCTTAGTACCCTCAAGGAGCTCAAAGAAGCAACTGATGTCATGGCTAAAGGAAAGAATACTGGAGAGGATGGAATCCCGGTTGAGTTCTACCAAGTCTTCTAGGACATTGTGGGTCCATACCTTCTAGAGCTCTGGCAAGAATCAAAAGGAAAAGGCTCACTGGATCTGAGAATCAATATAGATATGATTAAACTAATACCGAAGGGAGGATCCAAAGAAGAGATAAAAAAATGGCAACCTCTTACCATGTTGAACACCAACTACAACATTTTTGCCAAAGCTCTAGCTACTACTAATAGGCTAAAAATAAAGATGAAGTGGTGGATAAGGGAAGAACAGAAAGGATTCATCCAAGGATGAAACATTCTAGAGGCTATCCTAATGCTTTGGGAAGGAGTGGAATTGGCTAAGGAAACCCAACAAGATATTTAATTTCTCAAGATAGATTTTGACAAATCCTACGATAGGATGGAATGGGGATTTATCCTCTCCTCACTCCAGGATATGGGAGTAGGGCCCAATTATAATTCCTATGTTGAGCTCCTTCTCTCCCAAGCCAGAGGTAAGATAGAGATTAATGGCAAGAGCTCTCCTCCCTTTGTGGGGTAAAGAGGTTTATTAGACAAGGCTACCCTCTAGCTCCCCTTCTCTTTGCTATTGCATTCGACTCAATGGGATGGCTCATCTAGGACAAGGTGGACAGTGGATCCCTAAAAGGAATTCAAGTTGAAGAAGGTAGGTAGATTATCTGTCAACAATTCACGGATGATACTAGCTTGACTCTTCAGAATGACGAACTTTCAATTAATGAAGCCTTGGAATGTCTTAACATTTTCTACCTAGCCTCAAGTTCCCTAATTTACCCAAAAAAAAAAGGTACGGGGGGATGCTGACCACCACAAAATGGCCAAGGTCAAATGGCAAGTGTGAATGCTACCTAAGGATGCAAGAGGACTCGGGATAGTTAACATTGAGAGATCAGCAGGACAGCAAGGTTTATGAACCAGTAGATAATCAAGGTAGTGCTAGACCCTAACCCAATCTGAGAGACTCTAATCATACACAATCTAAAAAAAGTTAGGCTCAAGAGATGTAGACAATAGAAGCAGATTCCCTTTGAGGTGGCACTTCTGGGGGGCAATGAAATGTGTTTAGCCAAGGGTTCAGAATTGTGGAAAGGAATGTGGAAATCCCGGGAGTCAACACATCATTATATCAAGTGGAAGGGCTTTTCAAGAAGAATGGGCACCTTTTGCAGTCAAGATTCAATTCAGTTAATCGATAATCTAGCCAAAGGCATAGATAAGCGACGAGGGCTTGAAAGGAGCCCTCAAACTCAACAAGAAGGGGATAAAAACCTGGGGAGACTTATGGAACCGATAGCAGGAAAAATGGTTGGAAGACAAAAACCTAATAACTAAATTTCATCTCAATAGATTTGACCTTAGGCTAATTCATGAGAGATAGGGGCTCTCATTAAGAGAAATCCTGTCGTGGATGGAGGCCACCTGAGACTGCTCCTGAGGGAATTCAGATGGGCTAGACAAAACCAGTTAATTCCGATCCCAATTTGGGTCAAAGGCTAGGAAGAATTACTAAAGACACTTAACCTCAAATGGCACAGGAGAGATTCTTGGGGGACGTGGGTGAAGAGATCTTAAAAGGTATGGGACAAAAACATCTCTGAGAAGATATCCTACTTGCTTTGGCTGATCCTACACAAAGGAGTCTAGACTACTAGAAGATCTCATAGGATTGAACACGACGATGGCATATGCAAGCAATATAGAAGTCCCCAAGAGGATATTCTACATTTATTCCTCAATTGTAGACTAGACCTAGAGCTTTATGGTCTTCATCTCAGATCCATCATGCCAGACTATTGCTAAACTATGCTTATCTCCTCTTAGGAGACACCCCTTACAAAGCTCTACCAAATTGGAACACCATCGGAGCTTCGGCACTTTGGTCAATTTGGTTCTCACGTTGTGCAAAAATTTTTAGTTATTGATGCTTCTAATATATTTTTAAATTCATGTGTGCAAGCAGGAGTGCAATGACATTCTTTAGAAGATCCTCACAGCTTAGATACAAATATAGGCATTTGCTAAGAAAGAAGATGTTCTCGCCCATGAAGAAAACAACCTATTGGAGTAGATATGGCTACTTGCTGAGAAGGAAGAAAATGAAAGAGAGAATCCTCAACACCAAGAGAATGAAATCCTAACCCCTCTATAGACCACAACTCCTCCTCCTATTTCTCTTGATCGTATCTCTGTAGTTGCTAGTGCATCTGAAGAGAGAGTAGCTTTGCAAAGTGCCATGCATGCACAAGCACAGAAAAGCACTCCCCTTGCTGAACCATAGAAAGCTCTGCCAAGTCTACCTTCCTATAAAAGACCAGTATCTCATTTCACAAACACACTTGTCCTTAAGTTATCCCAACGTATGCAAGAGGTCATTTCCATCTTTTTTTTACTTACCATGCAAGGCTCTCTTTATGTTGTGAATCCCTCTGACACAGGAGTTGGGTGATACTGCAAGCATGACCTTTGCTATCCAAATGCACTTCGACTCATGCACTTTGCTAGACACTATGGGCAAATGGAAGATTTCTTTTATAGCAACCCACAATCTGTGTTCCAAGGTACAAAAGTTTCTAGAGGTTGAGGATGATGTAGTAGAGTCAGCCCTATAGTGAGCTAAATGACCCAACGACTATATCGACTGGCTAAAGTGTGCAACAAAATCATGTCAAGGGAGCAATTTACATAGACACTTCAGAGACCAGCCAAAGATGCCAGAGAAGTGGCAGGGAAGGCACAAAAATGATGACACCCATGTCCTTACCTTCACATTCCAGACATAGATATCATCAAGGTGGTTCCCCGCATGGTTTCAAAGGATGAAGCTAATTGAAATACATCCCAGTTCAGATGATAAACTCTTAGATCTCAGTACGGTCGGGCCCCCATGTAGGGGAAGGATATTTTTTGTGTTCTTTTTTCTTATTGATGTAAAAAACATGTAAATCTTATTGACTTTATAATATAAACCCGCATTCTACCCAAAAAAAAAAGTACAGAGGGAAAATGCAAAACGAAGAAAAGTAAAAAGAAGAGAATGCAAAGGCAGAGAGAGAAAAGAAAGAGAGGAAATAGGAAGAAAGGGAAAGGACAAGAAAGAGAAAGGCACAAGACTAGAATGAATCAAAAAGTGCAAAGAGGAGAAAGGGACACAAGCTAGAGAAGAAAAGGGCATGGATGGACAAGCCAAATAGGAAAATGCCAGAGAGGCCAAGGGCTAAAAGCGTGAAGAAAAGGGTAGATACAAAAATGGCAAAAAGGAAAAATGCTTAAAAGAAAAAGGAAGAAATTGAGAAGGGTAAAGTCAGCAAAGGAGAAGGAAACAAGGAGAAGGGAAGAGATAGAAAGAAAAAGAAGATAAGAAACATGCAGAAAGGAAAAGGGTAGAGAAGAGGAAGGCAAAACAAGAGAAGAACGAATTGGAAATTACAAAGAGGAGAAAGGGAGAGAAGTACAAGGGGGAAGCCATGCAAGGGAAATAAAGAAAAGGGAATCCATGCAAGGGAAAGCAAGAAAAAGAAAATTGAAATAAATTAAGGAAGAAATAGAAAAGACAAAAATGGAAAAGCCTAAGAGTGACAAGAAAAATGTAGAGTAGACAACGGTAGAGGTAAAGGCAAATAAGGTAGAAATAGAAGGACATACATGGAAAAGGTTGAGAGTGAAAAGGAATATGTAGAAAAGGAAAGGGAAGACCTAAAGGAAGACAAGGAAGAAAAAGAAAGAGGATGCTCTATCAACTATTTGTAGCAGTCAAGGCATCATTTTGTTCAGCATATCCCATTGGTAGAAGGCAAAGAACCAGGGCCAATCAAGAACCAATCCGTAGTTAGCCCAACTAGGCCGAACCAAGCTGGTTAATCAAGGTAGACCAAGTCGACTGCTTGTCGGCTGGTTCTTTGTCTAGACCTTACAACTGTAGATGTTTACTTTCATATACTTTTATTTTATAGTGTATCTTACAAGAAGCATATTAAGAAAGAACACAAAACACATCTCCCTACACATAAAGCACATAAATCTCCAAAAAAAAAAGCATAAGAGAAAGCACATCATCAATTCTTTATGTGCTTTATGTGCTTTTACAGGCTCTCTTCAATTCTTTATGTGCCTTTATGTGCATTTCCCTATTAAAAAGAATTGAACAAGGCCTATTAAAGCACATAAAGCACATTAAAGCACAAACAAAGCAATTATAAAAAATGTTATGTGTCCATTCAAATGAGCAGATCATCTAGGAGAATGCTAAGAGTTGGCTTTGACATGATTGTGTCTCTGATATCTAAGATGAATTTTGATTACAAATGTCATTTGGCAATGTGTTGTTTATGGCCTCATGTGTCTCAGGGGTTAGGTAGTACATGTTAGAGCCATTATTCGTAGCCTCCATTGAAAACTTAATGGCCCTTACTAGATGTGGCAGGATGGTTGTTGTTGGACCTTTAACCATGAGATGCTGATGATTTGAGTCATGGATTTTGTAGTACACACCATCGACATAAACAAATCCTTGCTTGCACTCTCCTCCCCATTATTCTTTCATAATACATGTGAAAATTTTCCTTATTTTAGTGAATTTCAAAAAGTAAAGTCTACATCTTCCTCACTATCATCCTCTATAGGAGAAACAAATTTGTCACCTTCACTCAATAAATGAATAAGGGAGCCTTCATGGTCCTAAAAAATGGGCTGATCTTCTAGGACTTCAACGTTGAACATGCATTTCATTAATTTTGGACTTTTTTTTTTGTCTTTTGACAAATCCCAAAAATCTTTCCCAAATGGAAAGTTTAATTTAGGAAAATATCATTCCCAAACCAAAAGATTACTTTTTGACAATTTATTTTTCTCAATAAAATTTTTATTCCACACTATGTTTTTGAACTAACAATGCAAAGACTAGGATACATAATTTGTACCTTACTCTATCTTGCAAAATCCTAGTATAAACTTTTATTTTAAAGAAATTCAATCCTCTTTAAAAATTTATTTTTTAATAAACCTATTAATATTTTAAATAATCAAAAGTAATTTCAATCCATGAAAAGACTATTTATATACATACATACATACATACATACATACATAGAAAGATAGATAGATAGATAGATAGATAGATAGTTATGGCCATGCATGAGATTTATTTACCATGAGAGTTTTTGAAAGCAACATAAATAAAATATCAACGGGTTTTACAATGGTGCCAATAAACACCTTGCAATAGTTACAAACGTTTTTTCAACTGTATATGTAGTGAGAGTTTCTAAAAGCAACATAGATAAATTTACCATGAGAGTTTGTGAAAGCAACATAGATAAAATCTCAATGGGTTTTACAATGGTGCCAATAAACACCTTGCAATAGTTACAAACGTTTTTTCAAATGTATATGTAGTGAGTGAAGCACACATCTTGAAATGATGAATCTTGAAGAAGGGGATGGAGGGGGAAAGAAAGGTAAAGGAGAAAAAGGGAGGGGGGGGGAGAGAGTTCGCATGGAAAGGAAATCCAGGGTAAGGGAGGGGGAAGGGAAGAAGGAAAGGGGGAGAGGGAGGAGATAAGACGAGAGGGGGAGAGAGCCCCCCCCCCCCCCCCACACACACACACACAGAGTTGGAAAATGTGGGATAGAAGAGATGCATCTTGGAAGAGAAGTGAGAACACAAGATGCAAACCAGAAGTGTGTTCTATTGATTGTGAGAAAGGTGACTCTCTCTTATAGAAATGGGGAGACGGTGGCCTAAATCATAGGAACTTCCCCTATATCAGTGGCAATCAGACCCTACATTATGGAATCTACCAAATCAAAAGCACTTCCCCATGTGGGGCCTTTGCATTACATCATCACTTATGTCATGGTTTAGACACCTCATAGCACTAGGTGTGCTTCTACTACACACACACACACACACACACACACATGTGACTCCCCTAGATGCACACATGCACCTTAGAGCAAGCCCTTGATCACATTTATCCCAACATACCCCCCCTCAATGGTTTGCCTCATGCTATGTCCAAGGATACATCTAGTCACATAGTTTCTCATGCCATCTCATGGTGGTCAAGGATAAGTCTATGGCTAGTATCTCATGCTAGAAAATGTACCCAAGGGTCAAGGTTTACAAAAATGGGATAGACCCCCCCAAATGGTTATCTCCCTTTCATGTACAAGGATTAAATCTTAGGCCTTTGTGTGGACCTAGTTTCTCATGTCTGCAAGAGGTACTGGTCATGGAGGCAAAAACATATATCACATGGCCTACATCATATGGTGACCAGAGGTGATTTACAAAAAGACTATAAAGACTAAAACACCCATAACATTCTTTTTTTTGGAGTACTACTCTAGGCAGAGAACCTCAAAATTGACTACATGACCAAGTGATGATTATATTTATTTTAAAGATGTTGGACCTTAAGAGACCCAATCTTCTACCACAAAGTTTGTTTGTGCATTTGTTGAAGTACTTTCCTTAATCAAATTTGCCTTGGTATTCTTTGTAAATGCTTGATCATATTCAAGCTTTCTAGTGTCCAAAAGTGATGTCTCTTGTTGAAGGGACAAGCAATATGAGTATCATCCTTGATCTTGAAAACTTTGAGGAAGCCTTCAATGTTGATCTTGACATCCATATACATCTTGTCATTTGCCAATGAAGTTGGCATGAAATTAAAATGTAAATAGAGTAGATCTCCCTTTTTCAATGGTAGCACTAGGAATATCTCATCAGCAAAAGAATGCTGTACTTGAGAAGTCCAAAACATTTCCAAAAGGAAACATATATTGAAACATAGTCATCAACATTTGCATCCATTTGTTCACCACTATGAGTGATCATAAAATTCATGATTGTATAGGAGGATTCCATGAAGTTTGTCTCACCATATGCATACCATACTTGCTCATCTCCATATATGTTGGCATGTGTTATTCTCACACCTTGTCCCGAGCACTTCAATTTGTGCTTGTTGTTAATGAAGGTCTTCATGAGATTTTTCTTGACTCTTGCCTCAAAAACATCATGATTTCTACCGCCCCTCAATGAGAAAACACCATCATCTGCTCAAAAGTCAAGTCCATCATATGAAGAATTATTGACTAAAGACTATTTGACCATTCACATAGAAGTTTTGAATCAGTTACAAATGTGGTCAAAATAATTAGTCAAAGACCATATCAGTGGTTGACTGAAGCAAACAAATACTGAAATTTTTGATTTTCACAAAAGCCCCCAAAAAAAAAGTTTGACCACTCAACATTTTGACCATAAAACTGTCAAAAATCAAATCTAGCAATAGGCAAGGAATGGAGGGCATAATTCGAACTATTGAAGAGTGCATTCAAGGGCCATTTATAACAAAATGAAAGCTTGATTACCAAAGAACAAGCACCAGCAATGATAGGTGGAATTGTGCGCTATGTCACCCAGGAGAAGTGCACCTTCTTGAATTGTAGTTTTGGTAATTACTCCTCTTTAGGACAACCATTGGGCCTCAGATTTGGACACAAGGTAGCTTGTGGTGTCATCCACTCATGACAAGAAGGAATTAGAGTATATTCAAGAGGTATTACGGATGCTGTAGAGGAGTCCCAAATCTCCCTCTGTGCTAGGTCTTTGTTCTTGAGGCTGCAGTCGAACCACCTTTTGCATTGGGCCTTCTCCACCCAGAGAGAGTAGGCTGCACGCAACCTTGTCTCTTTTAACCTTTCAATGTCAACTAGCCATTCTGCCAATGCATTCTCTGTAAGCCTTTCCTTAATAGTAAGATAGAGGCTAGACACTACATACTCCATTGGCATCACCGCCTCCACCCCGACGGCTAGGTTGAAGGGGATAGAGTGCGTGGCCACCTTGTAGGATGTTCTGTAGGCCCCTAATGCTGCTATGAGCCAGTCATTATGAGTAGCTTGAGGTATTTCAGGTGATCATCCCACGTCAAATTCACGCATATGTCATCCAAGAATACTTCCACAACGTCTCTCAGATACTCTTTGAGTACTGTGATCATCATCTGTTGGAAGGTGGCAGAGGCATTGGTTAACCCAAATATCATTACTCTAGTCGCATACACCCCACTTGGTTACGAGGGTGATAGACACTTGGTTGTAACCCAAAAATCCATCTAGGAAGCTATAGGATCCCTTTTCGGATACCCTTTCCAGGACATGTTCCATGAATGGCAAGGGGTAGTGGTCATGTCTAGTGGCAGCATTAACTTTTTTCAAATCCATGCATACTCTAATTTTTCCATTTTTCTTCAGGACTATCACGATCAGTGACACCCAGTCCGTATGTTGAATCTCATAGATGAATCCCACATCTATGACTTTCTAGATTTTCTCCCTCACTATGAGTGCATACTTGGGATTCATAGGGTAGGGGCGTTGATGTATCAGCCTGGCATCATCTATCATGGGAGGAATCGTGTGCTGCACTACTTTGGTAGCCACCCCTTTCATATCGGTGTACTTCCAGGCCATGTAGTCCTTGTATTCTCCTTGTTGGGGGTGAGATCATCAGTGAGACGATGAATACGAGTTGGGGGTCCTGCCTTCCGGAGCTAGGTCTACCTCCTTGATCAGGGCTACTACTTTGGTAGCCACCCCTTTCATATCGGTGTACTTCCAGGCCATGTAGTCCTTGTATTCTCCTTGTTGGGGGTGAGATCATCAGTGAGACGATGAATACGAGTTGGGGGTCCTGCCTTCCGTCGTATCCTTGGGAGCACCAGTCTTCCCGAGATCTCTTGGCATGTTGGTATAAGATCTTGTGATCCTCGATCGTGTTGGCCTTGTAGTGGGCTAGTACCTGTTGTAGGTCTCCTCCCCCTTCCTCTCCTCCCCTTCCCCTCCCCTCCCCCTCTCCTCTCCCTTCCTCTCCTTCCCTCCCCCTCCTCGTCTCCTCCCCTCCCCCTCTCCTCTCCTTCCTCTCCTCCCCTCCCCCTCCCCCTCCCCCTCCCCCCCTTCCACCCTCCCCTCTCTTACCTTTCCCCTCCTCTCCCTTATCTTCCCTCCCTCTCCTCTGCTTGCTTTCCTTGACAACATATCTTCACTTCCTTCTATTCCCCTCTCCATTCCATTAATTCCCTTTTTTACCTAGCCTCCAACAACTGTGGCTGTCTTTTAAATTTATTTTTCAAAAATAAAATTCAATAAATACTTACGTTGACACGGATCATAGTCAATCTTCCTTTCCACCCTTTCATTGATTATGTATAAGGCATGGTCATGAAACTTTGCAAATACATTTACCATGCTTAATTCCTATAGCCTAAATTCTACACCATCTACCCTAAACCCTAGAACCTAGACCCTAATCCGTATAGTCTAAAGTCTTTGATGGGTATGGTACTTTGCACATTCCTTAGTCTTACACAGTTTAAGACTTGTGCAAAGTATTGTGACCATTAGATCTCATTAGCATGGTCAAGAATTCATTTTCCCTTTTTTTTCATCACGTATGATGCATGAGAGTTAAGAAACATGCATCGTTGCATCTCATTCAAATGTGGGAGTCTCTAATGGGTATGATACTTCTCATGAGCCTTTATCTCTCCTATTACAAATCCTATGCAAAGTATCATGGCCATTTAATCTCATTTGCATAGTCAAGGACACAAATTTCCATGTCTGTTCACCACTCATCATGCATGAGGATCAAAAAACATGTATTGGGATGGGAAGATGGAGATGGTGATGGTACAATCGTGACACATTCCACCGTAGACTTCCTTTCCCTCCACTCAAATCTCAGCTAGAGCCCTTATTGGAGGAGTTATAATAATCTAGTAGCTAAATGACTAGTTTGAAGTGAGAGTTTTTTTTTTTTTGGCTTCTGAAATCTCATCTGGCCTTAGGCAACAAGGCCACTTTCCCTGCTTTCTCCACTAAAGGAAAAAGTGTGTAGGATTTGGTCAGACTTGACAAAAACATTTCCCTACAAAGAAATTGACTCATCTTTTGGGAGCGTGAGGTGGCAAAGGAGGGATCTCCTGCCCCTATTACGTGGCTACAACACAAAAGATTTGTAGATGGTTTTTGTCTATCTCTGTGAAATTGTGTTCTTCTTCTCACTTTGCAAATGAAAACAAGGCTGTCTATTAGATGGAGAATACAGATGTGAGAGTGCATTAACTAAAGGAGTAGAAGGTGGTGGAGATAAAAATTGAGGTGGAGCTAAAGGCAGTGATAAACAACACTATGCAACTAAAGATGGAGCCAAGCATTACCATTCAGAAGCTGAAAGGATCCTCAAAGGAAGCACAAGTGAAGAAGGAAGGGACAAAGGAGCTCACATAGGAGATAGCCAACCCAACCTAGCAAGTATTGCGCTTGCCATTCTTGGGGTCAAATGAGATCACTCCTATAAAGCTGGAGATGTACATGAAACCAACACGGGTGATGAAAATAGTAAGACTAAAGTTTATGGCTCCAACCTTGGGAGAGTACATAGAGATGACGGAAGAAAGAGTTCACCTACACTCATTAAGAATACCTCCACGATGTACATCAAAGAAAAGAATGGTTTGCAGAGAACTCTTGAGAATGGTTCACCTACTAATTGGGTCTTCTTGGTGGTGCATTGTTGAATCTTTGTTGTCCTTGCCTGCCTACTGCAATCTGATTAGCTGCCATGGGTGGGGCTTGGTTGTTTGAGTTTTGTACATGAGGAGGAACTCTCCCCCTATAATTTGGATTATACCAGCATCTCTCTTTCTCATGATTGTCCTTCCCACAAAATGCACAAGTAACTTTGGGCAGAGGTGGAGGTGTTTTTAAAGTTTCCAATTGCTCCTTAATCATTTTCTCTAACTTAGAGAGCTTGTCTGTTTTCTTCTTGCCTTTTAATTTTTCTTTGTTCTTGCTCTGTCTTTTCTTTTTCTTTGAGGTCTCTTCCTCTTCACTCTCATCATCTGAAGTGTCATCTTCTATAGCATCACTTTCCTCGTCTTCTGCATTAGTATTTGTTTCTATTTCAGAATCTTTGTTAGAGTTGGAATGCATTTTCTTCTTTTGTTTTTTAGACCTTGACTTTGTGCCGAGTCTTCGTTCTTCTCTTTGTGCAACATCAACCATGTTGTTAAAATCATTTACTCCTCCAAGCTGATCTCTGCCAGCTACTGTTGTCCGTAATTCTTTGTTTAGTCCCTTATAGAAATAATCTCCCAACTGCTCATCAGTAGGTTGTTGATTGTTTGTCAACCTCCTATTCAGATTTTGAACATTTGTGCATAGTCTTCAACTAACAGATGCTTTTGCTTCATATTTCTAGGCTTCTTGAGTATATCTTATGGAGTTTTTTCTTTACAAAGACGGCTTAAAAATGTAGTTTTCAATTCATCATAAGATGCAAAATGAGCTACACCATATTGCATAAGCTAAATCATTGCCTTACCATTAAAAGTTGTTGTAAACTGCTCTTTTTTGGTGAGGTTTGGGAGTTGTCCAAATCCATTTGTAGCCCACCTTGTTTTAAATTGTCTGACACGACTGTTTGGATCTTGTCCTTTCTTGCCGATGAATTTAGTTGACTTCATCAAAGGATTCTACATTCTTGGTTGTTGGTGTTGTCTTTGAGCTAGAGCTTGTTATTTCCTTTTTGGAGGTGGAGGTAATGGATTAAAGTTGAGTTCCCTTTGAGCCTGAACAAATAAGTGTGCTGCAAAATTTGTCACAATACTCCTCTTTATTAATTCTTCAGTAGGTGATTGCACCATCGATTTACTTAGTTTAATTTGAACTTCACTTATTTTTGTGCCATGCGCAAAGTTATTAGAAGAACTTGTTTCACTCGGTGTGTAATTTGGGTCATGGAAAATGTCGTTTTGATCATTTGTTTGTGTGCCCACTTCTAGTCTAGCACAGTTTCTTGTGAAATAGGCATAGCCAATTCGGCGAGGTGATGTTTTCTCTTGAAAGTTATCCGACATGGACCAAGGTACTCGTCATGTAAGAGAGAAATAGAGCTAGTGAATATATGGTTCATTTATATGATGGGATACTAAATTACACACACACACACACACACACACACACACACACACACACACACACACACACATCATACATGTGAAGACATAAATATGCATGCATACACAATCAATGCACATGATGAATATTAGAAGTGTAAATAGTTACGTGCTCTACAATTATTTTAATCTATTAGAATTATTTTTATCATGCCACTTACCAACAAGAACCTACCAATAAGGACAAGGGAAAAGCACCAATAAAGGAGGATCATTCACAAAGAACATCCTGTACCTCCTACTGGGTAGTTACACAAGAACCTACTCAACCACTAGTCTCCCAAAATGCTTTGAATGTGACTACATCATCTTCAAGGCAAACGGTAGGCTCTTAAGACCCTGTCTCCAAAAAAGGGATATTAATACAAGAACCTATCATGAAAAGAATGGAATATACTTTGAAAGGTACACAAGAACCTTCCAAGTTAGTAAGAAATTCAACATCAAGCTTTGTGACCACTATACATGTCACCCCAACCATGCCAGACATAGTGGATGTCACACAAGAACCTTCCAATGATAATGATGAATTATTTTCACTGGCAACTTTCTAGGAACCAACTTGGGCTAAAAAAAAATAGAAGATTTCCGAGACACTATGGTCCTACTCACATTTGCTCGAGAGGACATATACCACTTTATTGAGACAATGGAAGTTGAACAGGCTAGAGAATGTAATTGACAAAGGCACCAGACAGATGTGACTAGGAAGGAACTACTACAAGCTCAAGGATCTTATGATGGAAATGTGGATCCCAAAGCATCATCAACACGGTAGCCCACCTTCTCGTGCTTGTATCCGGACAACTTCACCCCTCTAGAGCCACAAAAATTAGAGTGGAGACCCTAAACTTTTGAGCTTACAACATCAACAACCAAGAATATACCGACAATAGCTACACAAGAACCTACTCCTAAAAATGGAGTAGATCCACAAGAACCTACTACATGATCCTTAAAGGGCTATTGTGTTTTATTATAATTTATAGATAATGAAAAGCGAAACATCTACTGGTCATCTACTAAAATGTCTCCTTTTATAGCTCTCTCTTTTGGCTTCTTTGTGTCTATTTTAAATCACGGCCTTCTTTTCCAAGATGCATTATGTCCTCTTTGCGAGGCGATGCTTATGGATGAATGAAAGTTTAAACTTGGTTGAGTCCATTAAAAAACAAAAAAAAAACTTGGTTGAGTCCATAGGCCTAATTTTAATATTCACAATTTATCTCAAGACAAAACTTACTATCATCACTAATTGATGAATGAAACTTTGAACTTAGTTGAGTCCATAGGCCTAATTTTGATGTGTAATTTTCACGATTCATCTCAAGACAAAAATTCACTATCGCCATGGATATTCTTTCTATGAGTCAATATTAAAAATTATGATCTAGTATTCTCTTTTGGAGTTGGATCTTAAAGACATGGTTTTGGGTGGCCCATCAAAATGAGTTGTGTACATGTACGCAGAATGTTAGCACTTTGGATGAGAAAATAGTGGGGTATACCTTTATGCTTTTTCAAAGAAAATGAATGACTTCTATCATGAGTCTACAAGGGAATAATCTTTTGACTATGGCGACTATGTAATTAGCTATTTGTAATTATGAAGGTGAGTTTTGAATTATTTTAAAGTATCTTTAAGATAACCCAAGTAGTTGGAGTAAGGCATGAAATGAAATGAAGAGAGGAGAGCAATCTAGCAATAGCTCAGATGGTTTGGATGATTGATCACCGGAGAGGCTACCCATGTTCAATTTTGGTTGGGAAGGAAACATGCTACTTGTCGGTGTAGGCGGCAATCGGTGCACCTCCTCTCATTGTTGCCCGTGAGTATGTGTGGGTGTGTGAGTGGAAAAAAAATAAGAAAATAAGGTGGTGAAAACACTATGGCCGTGTTTTAGTAAAAGGAAGAGTAGTTGAGGTAGTACTAATACAAGTAACACACAATTAAACACTAACCCAATTTGTAATAGTTTCAAAAGCAAAAGCCCACATTAGCCAAAAATAAGATTGAATTTCATTCATATGGCCTGCCTAGAGAGTGAAGAGAAGAAGAAGAAGAAGAAGAGGGGGGAGAGAGAGAGAGAGAGAGAGAGAGAGAGAGAGAGAGAGAGAGAGAGAGAGATTCTAGGGTAGAAAATAGAAAGTGAAAGTTAGTGAATGTCATTCATTCGGCTTGCCGAAATAGAAAGAAGAGAAAAATAGAGAGGAAATGGTGGAGATCACATGGTCCCAACCAATCACAAAAAAAGCAATGAAAATAATTTATGGGAAAATGAATTGGCCTGCCCTGAGGAGGGAAGGCTTTAGTCCCTTCAGAAATGAAAATGACGTGGATGTTAATCTCTCTCTCTCGGGTAGAAAATAGAAAGTGAAAGTTAGTGAATGTCATTCATTGGGCTTGCCCGAAAGCCTGAGGAGGGAAGGCTTTAGTCCCTTCAGAAATGAAAATGACGTGGATGTTTTATGATTGCTATTTTTGTCCCCTTCTCTCTCTCTCTCTCTATGTGTCCTTCTTCTTCTTCTTCTTCTTCTCTTTCACCTTCCAGGCAGGCCTTTTGTATTTATTCAACTTGTTTCCCCTTTGGCAAGGGAGGTTGCCTTTACTAAAGCCTGGCAGGGAAACACGTTCCCATGAACAAAAACCTGGTATGAAAGCCAAGATGAGAGTCAAGAATGGTAATGCTAAAGGTGTGGTCGGTGTGACTTTGCTTGACGCAGGCTGGAATGATACGGGAGAGGACTCGAGTCATTCAGCGCTCTTTCTCTTTCAGCAGGATAATGCGTATGCCTGCGGACCTCACAACCTGCGACTGCTTTCCAGCTTGCCTTTCCGTTGGTCGCGGCGAATCGCGCTGCCACCAATTTAACGCTTGCATTGGTTCCCTGTGCATGGTGACGTGATGAGCTCAGGTTTGGAATCTGTTATCATGAGAGAACTTTACGACTGGCAATAGAAATTCGTACTCTTGAGATGAATGCGAAATCCTCGTGCTAAGTTCGAACGTCTCTCTCTCTCTCTCATATCCATATTTTCCATGTTTAATACACAGATGATGCGCTTAAGGTTCCAAAGAGTGTCGTCCTTATGCTTTTGTTTATTTATTCTTCAAAGACTAAGGGCGTGTTTCCATGGCAGGCCCCACAGTGGCGGGGTGGGCACCTACCACAGGTAGGTGGTACAAGAGTGGTGGAATGAGCACCGGCCACCTAGGCACAGCGCTCCTGGCAATCAGTGGCGCTCCTGCCCTAGTTTGAGATTAACCGGCCATGTGCTCCATGAATGTTTGGTAGGGATGACTAGTGGTATATGATCGGTCAAACCACATGGCAAAAACTTGTTGGTCGAGTGCTTTGCCCACATTTGTAAAGATTCCAGTGTATCTGCAATGTGAAATCGAATCCAACCAAAAGTTGTGGATTCAAACGACCAATAAAGAGGCACAATTGCACCCCTCGTTCACTTTGAATGTGTGGCATTAGGGTACATGCATTTTGCCCCCATTGAAACAAGACATACCTGCTCGTGTCACTATGCCCATGCATTTTTGCATCAACATTCTTCACCAAAAGAAGTAGCTTCCTTGCATTTCTACTAAAAAATGATGAATTTTTAAAGAGGCAAAGTGTTGCTCCACCTTTCGCGACATTTTGAGTCATTATAGAGCACCTTCAATATTCGAAGACCATCCAACAATGGAATAACATATCTATAATGTTTAACATGGTGCCATTTTGAATAATTTGATGTCATAAAAATGTTCATAATAACCAATATTAAATGCTTCTAGAATGTAACTTTGTGTTTGAATATTATGAACAATATGACACAGGACACAACACTAAAGGAAAATCCACAGAAAATTATGTGATCATGCAATCACCTTTTCTTAACTTGAACATCATAAGAAGAGAGAGATTAATGATACACTAGATTTAAATTAACATACTTCCAAATGGTTCTTTGCTTTATATTAAAATTCTAAGGTGAATTGAGAGGAGAAGAAAAAAAGCAAGGTTTTAAAAGCATCCGATCTACCCCTTGTCTCCTCAGATCTCTACAAATGCCATGCTTTGTGCAGACGATCAATTCGAACACCTTATTTCTCATAGGGGGTTGCTTTCCTAATCCTTCACAAACTTTAAGCATTTTTTTAACCTTATATGAAAATCCATCATACATAGTATATTTATCAAAATTGAGACCCAATTCAAATCTCCTTTCTCTCAATGCATGTGTTATGATACATGTTCCTTTGGAAGATACACCCCCTCCTCTAAGCCGCCTTGTTCTCCATGTGATTTAAAGTATCATTTTTTAAAAGAAAATCTTAGTTATTTACATGATGAATCCTTGAGAAAGTTAAAAACCTTGGGATTTATAAATACAACTCATCAACATTTGTAACTAAGCGTAGTTTACATAAAGGGTAATCTGTCTAATTTTATATTGCTTGGTAGCATGAAGAAAAATTATCCCAAATCTTATCAAATGTCCTCGTGTGATTAGAGGTGAGTGTGAAGGGGCTTATTAATTTGTCTCTAAGTGTAAACCAAGGGCATTACTAAAGATAACACATGCATTCATATGATTTGTTTTTAAATTAGAGACATAATTTTCCTTATAGAAGGGGTTTGGGTCATTGCAATCTAATAGTGTCTTGCTTGAAGCTCTTTTAAGGTGGTCCAAACTAAAGTTTTCACACTCCCAAGGAACTTCACTTAGTGAACTCAAAAATTGGGTTTTTTAGAGCACTAAATGGGTCACTTATATACAAAAATGGCCTTATTAAGCTAAAAAGTCAAGTGGTGACCTCTAATTTAAAAAAAAAAGGCTCAAAGAAGCTATAATTCCCAAACTTGTGCATGGTGCCCCCATCAAATAACTATAATAATAATAACAGTAGTCTCCTAACTCCAGTTCAATTTTAACACTATATTGATAAAGTGAAAATATGACACCATATGAAAAGAGTTTGCTGAATTCAACAAATAAGTGGTGTATAGATACACCATTATATATAAAAAAAAGAGTTTGTTGAATTCAATATATAAGTGGTGTATAGATACACCCTTTTTTTAAAAAACAAAGCATACAATACATTATCTTATTGGTGGTGTATAGATACACCATTTGTATGGAAAAAAGCATACAAAACAATATCTTATGCATCTGAATCTCGTTCAGAGTCATCAGAGTCATGTAATGTATTTGCGCTTGATGGGTCAAGTCTTGCCAAATGATGTTTAATAGGGACACGACTTGGATCAGGGATTGTGATACATTTTTCAACATTGTATCCATGCTTCTTTTTAAAACATTGTGTCCTCGATTTCTAGCAATGAATAATGCTACTGACTTCCACCTCTGTTAATCCCTCATTATTTGGAACCCATTCACGTTTCTTTTGCAAGCATCCCTCATAGAGTTGTTTTATTGTATATTTTCTCGAGAGATTTTTCAATGGCTTTGGTTCATACCAGAAAGCTGTGAATGTTATAGGAGTTCCCTTGTCATCCCTTTCTATCTTAGCAACCTTTGCAACCCAAATTGGGCCAGCTTGGTCATCCACCTCTGAATCTGGATCAGATGCCCAAACTGTAACAAATAGACCCTCTTCAATCTCATTAGATGGTATAAACTCTGGTAAGGGTTTGTCTCCCTTCCTGCCACAATATTTTCGAGGTAAAAGGCATTCCTCTGCTTCCTCCATATCTACTAACATATTTATATCCAAAGGAAAACTTGGTGACCTAGCTTGTTCCGGCCAAAAGGATTCACAATATTCAATGCTCTTAAGTTTTCTTGTCTTTCTAAAGATTGGATAAGTGCTTTAGTTGATTTAATTGTCTCCAAATTCTTAGTTGATTGCTCTAGATATTTTTGCATCATACTTTGAAGATGTTTAATGAAGGCTTTCAAGCCTTTCATTTCATCTATGTCAAGTGATTTGTTTTTTGCAAAAACAAATTTAGTTTCCTCCAATGGAATTATTCATTGTAATAAAGCATATGACTCACTCCATAAATGATCTCCATCTATTGAGTAGTGCTTCCATTGCATCACTAGAATATTGTTATGCATGTGAAACCGAAAGTAGTGTGGATTTGTGTGTCCTATTAGGGCATCATCTCCTGTTTGTAAATGTGGCTCTATGAATGCTCTCCAATCTATAAGATAGCCACTTCTGATTCTTCCTTGCGAGACCCTCCAATTTTTTCCCCAATTCAAAATAGCATATCCTCCATTGTCAAAACATCCATTGACTTCAACTCACCAGAGATAACACTGAAGATTTGATCTATGTCTTCATGTGTATGGCCGACAAGAAGAAAGCCAACTTCCACTTGTTCAAATATTTTCAAACCAACCAGCATAGAGCATAAAGCAAATATATATTTATTCTTGTTCTCTCTCCAACAATTATCAGCTTGTATTCACAATGTGTTAGGTAAACATCCGCGAGCATCTCTGACCTTTCTTATTGCTTTCATGATTGATGTAACAACCTGGTTACTATCATGTTCATGCAAACTATCAATCCATACATCACAAAAGATTCAGTATCCATGTACTAATACTCCACACAAGTGTGTTTTTAGTCCACGTTTGCCCTCTAATGCCGATGGGATACATCTATATTGTGGCAAAGTTGTTGTATTCTGGTCCATGCCATCAATGGTGATGCACATGGACTTATCGACATGTGAAATAGCTTCCTCTCTCCAAGAAGCATACAACTTTTGAGAATTCTGCACATGACGTAAATGGATTGATCACCATTTAATATATCTTCCTCGTTGCTGCTCACATTTACTATGTTCAATGGCATTTTTTAATTTATCACATCTCTTACATTTTGACATCCTTTGCTTTGATGGTATCTTGACATGGCAAAAATCTCTACGCCAAATTTTGTACAAGGTTGATCGTGAAATCATGCTCTTGTCTCTATCTTGTAAAGTTTTATTGATAGTTTCTAGGACAACCTTCTTTGTCATTCCCAAAGGAAGATGTTGTTGACATTCAACACGTCCATCTAGCATTGTTTGTTGAAGATGAGGCTATGGTAATGCATGGTCTTTGAGAACTTGCTTTAATGTTGCAGTTGCATTTATAGTGCTTCCATGGCATTTAAGCTTGTAGGTATTTCCATGAATTGTATGAACCACTCTTTCTTTCACCTCTGCCCAGATGGTCCAGTATGTGCCATGTGATAGTCCCAGTTAACCATTGATATCCTCGATTGCAAATGGGTCTTCCATTAACCATGGGTTTCAATCTAGGTTTACAGTGCCTTGTGCTCAAATCTTGATCAGTGCCTTGATGAAGAAAGCATGAAAACCCTTGAAGAAGATAGTTATGTCTACTAGGCACTGTCTTACTCCAAATACCAACGCGTATGGCTGCACAATCATCTTTCCCAACTTTTCTAATGCAAAGTCTCTTGCAACAAACTCGCATAAGCATCCTTTCCATATTCTCCTCGGATAACATCACATGTCTCTTTGGTTCTAGAATTGATGCCATGATTCTTTGCCTCTTTAGACTCACATACTTTCTTTTTGTAATATTTGATGCCTTATAATATCTTGGAAATGGCAATCTCATAGACATGTTCATTGATGTCAATTTGTTGCCAATGCCTCCTGAATTTTGTGGTTGAACTCTTTCTCCTTCGTAACTCAAGATTCTCCCATCTATATTCTCTCATGCTAGCAACAATATTACAAACAACATGACAAGTCTCAGATTCTTTGCCCCCTTTGCCCTGCATTGGAGTGGTAACATCATGATCATTGTCACTAATATCATCAATTCCTGTTTTTACATCACTTATCCCATCGATCTTTGAGTGCATTTCTCTTTGTGGTCCCATCTTATTATTCTCAACACAAGAGAAGTCTTCTATATCAGTAAGCATGTTTGAGTCACTTGCAACACAGGACAAGTCTTCTATACCAGTGAGCATGTTCTAGTCACTTGCAACATAGGACAAGTCTTCTATACTAGTGAGCCTATTCGAGTCACTTGCAACACAGGACAAGTCTTCTATACCAGTGAGCCTGTTTGAGTCACTTGCAACACAAGACAAGTATTCTATACCAGTGAGTATATTTGAGTCACTTGCAACACAAGAAACCTTTTTTACATCAACATCTGTTACTATAATGTCCTCAATACCTGTGAGCATGCCACTATGATACTCTTGATCACTACTATAGCTTCTTATCAATTTGGATCCCATTTGTGTTATAGTCCTTTTCTTATGATAATATTCCGTTGTGTCTTCCATGACATTGAAGGAACATTCTCTCTCACAGCTTTCCTGGAGCTCCTCCACCACCTCCCCACCCAAGTACTCCCTCTTTCCCTCCCTTCCCTTCCCCTCTCCTCCCCCCCCTCCCTTCCCCTCTTCTCCTGCTTCCCATCCCCTCTCCTCCCTTCCCACCTCCTCCCGCTTTCCATCCCCTCTCCTCCCGCTTCCTCTCTCCCTTCCCCCCTCCCTCTTGCTTCCCCCTTCCCCTCCCCTCCCCTCCTTTCCCCTGTCCTCTCCCTCCTCTCGCTTGCCCTTCCCCTCCCTTCCCCTCTCCTCCCGCTTCCCCCTCCCCTCCTTTCCTCCCTCCCTTCCTCTCTTCTCCCACTTCCCCTTCCCTCCTCTCGCTTCCTCCTCCCCTCCCCTCCCCCTATTCTCTCGCTTCCTCTCCTCCACCCCCTCCTTTCGTTCCTCTCCTCCCACTTCCCCTCCCCTCTTCTCCCGCTTTCCCCTCCGAGCGATGAGGGGGAGGTGTGGGGCGAGGCAGGGAGGCGAGAGGGGAGGGGCGGGGCGGAGGTGTGGGGCGGGGCGGGGAGGGGAGGCGAGAGGAAAGGGGCGGGGCAGGGAGGGGAGGGGCGAGAGGGGAGCGGAGGGGAGGCGAGAGGGGAGCGGAGCGGAGGCAAGCGGGGAGGGACAGGGTGGGAGAGGCAAGAGGGGAGGGGTGGGGCGAGGCAGGAGGGACGGTGGGAGGGCCGGGGAGGGGAGGCGAGAGGGGAGGGGTGGGGAGGGGAGAGGCGGGGAGGGGGGGATTAACCCCTTGCAACAGGGTTGGGGGGGTTAATCCCCCCCTTCCCCCCCTCTCCCCTCTCCCCTTTCCTCTCGCCTCCCCCCCACCCCTCCCCTCCTCGCCTCTCACCCCTCCTCCCCACCGCAGGAGGCCCCCCCGCCCCTCGCCCCTCCCCTCCCTGCCCCCACTGCCCGCCCCTCGTGCCTCCCCATCGAGGTCCTCGACGAGGAGGCACGAGGGGCAGGCGATGGGGGCGGGGGGGCGATGGGGACCTCGGTGGGGGGTGGGGGCGGTGGAGGGAGGGGAGGGGGGTAGCGGGGCGGGGACCTCAGCGGGGAGGCACGAGGGGTGGGCGGTGGGGAGGCGAGGGGTGGGAGGCGAGAGGGGAGGCGAGGGGCGGGGGAGGGAGGGGAGGCGGTGGGGGTCATTCAAGCTTTAAAAAACTAAAAAAATAAATTTAATTTAAAAAAAATCAAAAATAAATAAATAAATAAAATAAAATAAATTTAAATATATAAATAAATAATTAAAATAAAATAAAATAATTAAAAAAATAGAAAAATTAAATTAATAAATTTAATTTAAAAATTAAAATTAAATAAATAAATAAAATTTAAAAAATTTAAAATTTTTTTAGAAAAAATAAATTAAAAACTTGATCTCGCAAGTGCTATAAGGGGTTTCTACATAGTGGCCCCGCCCAAGGCACTTGTGTTTATACATTTTTCAATATTAAAATTTAGACACCTCTCTTATAAATTACACTAAGCTGCTATTTTATAAACCCCCTCATGTTATATAAATGGCATGTAAGTCTCCCTATATTTAAAAGGTACCCCTCTATGCACTATTTAGGAACACTAGCCCCTTAACAATGTCTTTAAATAGTGTTCCTAAATAATTAGGGTTTCTAAATAGTGTTCATAAATAATTAGTCCCTCAAGAAAATTTTGATAATATGATAGAATATTTGAGGAAATAACTTATATAAACATTTTGTTATCATGATGCAAAGCACAAATCTCAACTCAAAATCTATGATTTGTGTTGTGCTTGTAATTTTTGGTCCTGTGGCAATTGATCTATCTAAAAAAATTTGACTTTAGTGAATGAGTTTCACTTGCATGAATTCTTATTGAAGCTTCCCCTATATAATCAAGATAATAACATACCCCCTACTATTTGAAAACCTATTTAGAAAGGTTCTAATTTTCCATGATTGTAACTTGGATGTTTGAGTCCCAAAGGAAAAAGAGAATATATGAAGAAGAATGGGATTGACAAGGTCAAGGGAGTCAGTATATGTAAACCCTATATATTAAGATGCATTCAAGGCCTATATTTTGAAACTCGTATTTGATAATATTGTATGTTTTAAAAGACACCTTTTTTTATAGAATCAATAGATTTTTTCCAAAATGTTTTCTTGAACAAGCTTTGTTAGCAGGTTCATTTACTTATTAATATTGTTTATGGATCCCAATAAGATGGGTGATATAGGTGTAGATTTAGGCCTATATTTATTTGGCATGATGGAATTAGGACATGATGTATACCTTGACTAATTATTCATTTTGAATTAGAAATGGTCACACTATTTTCTAATGGGGGAGGGGGGATAGTATGGAATGGCATGAGTTCAAGGGATAATTAAAACGCCCTACTTATATTTAGTCTTATGAATTTTATGAAAAAATTCTTTATTTATAGAAACCAATGATTCATTAGTAGCTCTTCCTAATACTACTAAAAAGTGGGAAATGTGAATCCTAGGGGTCAGAGTGTTGGGGAGTTAATGCATAACCAATAAAAAATGTAATTTGTCCTATATGGAAAATTAAAAAATATATTTTTATGCTCAAAGGGTTCACCAAATGTGTCCCACAATGTAAAAAGATTATGGATTTTAGAAATCATGACACCTATCCCCTAATTGCCCATTTTTTATTCCCCATATGGCACAAATATATAGTTATGCATAAAATAGTAAAAAATAGCTCTCAGTTGCAAAAATTACCTAGTAAATAGAAATGAACGGGTCCTTGCAATATGTTTTATGTCTTCTTTTAAGATGATATGTTTGTAGCACCTTATTCTCTCTTATCCTACAATTGTTAGATATAACAATATATATTAGAATTGGGGGCTATTTTTTAGTGGTAAAATACCAAAATGCTGTAATAAATCCTACATTTTTTTGCACTATGCCAGTTATTTGTAATGACGATGTATAATACATGCCAAATGGAAACATACATACACATCTAAAGTTCTATATTTTTAATTTGAAAATTCTCACTTGCAATTTTACATATTCATCAGATTGTAAGCCACTATAGATGGCAAAATGTAAGGCATATCAAACTAGTTTACAATAAAGAGTATGGAATAACACAGTTTGAATATAAAATGGGATTTAGTACATCAACCATGTTTATTTTTGGAATAGCTCTCACTCTACGATGTATGGTAAAATTCCCATGCATTTTCTTTTCAATCCAATGAAATTTTAGAAAGGGCCTTGACCGATTATCACCCTTTTGCCCTTGCACAAAAGTGCAAACTTTATCATAATAATACTTTAACATTGTTCAAAAGCAGGTTAGGTTGGATAGTAAATTTTCACCCTTTTGAGAAATTGTTTTTCTTAAGGATAGAAAAGGCATGAGCTTTCAACCATTTCTTGCTAGTGCTTCAAATTTTACAAAGAAATTAGTGGATAACGACTTGATATATAGATATCTTGGAACCTAATATCAAGATTGCAAAAAAGTGTGCCATCTATCACAAACATATTTTCCATTTATTATGGCCCAATCTCACATAGGAATACCACCACCTCATCACAAGTTTTAGTACCATAAGAAAATTTCCCCCTTTCACACTATCGCATATTTAATAAGCAACAACTAGAACTATTAGCTACACAATTTGAAGAAATAAAATATCAACAAATAAAGGATGACATGACAAGGGGGGTTTTGTTGATAATAGCTCCATAAGAGTAATTTAATCTTGCTAATAATATGTAAAAAACAAAATTGCAAAAGGAGTATACCAAGCCTGAGTGGTGTCATATGCATGAAATAAAGGGGAGAGTCATGAGAGAGTCATTCCCCTCCTCAGATAGGTTAAAACATAATTGAGGGGATCCATTGCAGTATTTAAACCCCAATTTTTCACAAAATAAGGTTTCACTAGAAAACCAAAATTGAATCTCAATAATTTCTTTGCAGACTAGAAAAACTTTTAATTTTTATTAAAGAGTACCACATGACACATCCATTAAGGCCTTTTTACCTTAAAATTTACAAAAGGTTTCCAAACCCTATTGGGACCACATACTATTGTAAAGGAATTCATTTATATATTTGCAATGGATACCTCCCTAGAACCAATCCATGAAAATTGAACTTATTAAGAAATTACATAAAAATATTAGAAAGAAATAGTGAAGTAAATTAGAAAGAAATATTACTAGTAATGGCAATGGTAATAGTAGTAGTAATAGGAGTGGAAAATAAAGGGAAATAACCTAAAGCAACTACCTAGAATCAATCCATGAAAATTGGACTTATTAAGAAATTACATAAAAAATATTAGAAAGAAATAGTGAAGTAAAATTACATAGCTGAGGAGAATACGAACAAGGAAAATAAAGCACAAGTAAGTAGTTTTTATTAGTCCACAAAAGATAATAAGCAAATCCATGGAGCACACTAGCACCACATAATGCAAAACTAAGAAACTTGATGAAATTATCCACTTCTACTAGCACTGAAGCATAATGTACTAACATTCATGCATGTCCCAAAATATTGTGCATATCTCAAAATAGCTCAATATGTCTTAAAAAATGTACATGATGCATCATTCCCGAGTAAAATGATTAATCGAATTCACTTTGTAAGCATTTAGGGCCAAAATACACAATTATAATGGATCTTTGTTGAGATAAATACCTAAAAATGATCACTGACACATGTAGGCCACAATAAACATATAACTAAATTGATTTAATTCCAAACCATTTCCCTAAGAACGACCTAAGACAACATTCTATATGTGAAAAATGTGGAAAAGGGCATTTAAAAAACTCCTTCGGTTGAACCCACTTGCTATGCTTACATATTTATGAGTGAACCCAGCAAAAAAATCACACATGGCACCTAAAAGGTATGACTAAATTGATTAACTTCTAAATCATAGCCCTAATAATGATCTACCTAAAATAATCTTAAAAAATTATGACCCTATGAATTTAAAAATCATTTCTATATCTATAATATTTTTATGAATTTTTTTATTGGATTCGAAACTCCCTTATGTTGAGCTGACATCCTATGGTTACAAAGTTTTAGGTGCAACCCCAAACATAGGACCATGTATGATTTGATGCATCCTCTAGCTAAATAAATACAAGACTTTTAACCATGACGCACTCTTGTGATGGTGATGACGATATTGTAGGTACACTAGGAGATGTACTTGCTGTGATCACAACTATATCTTCAAAAGTTGGTCACTTCACAGAGGAATGTGTACCACATACTACCATATTGGATAAAAAATATATAGAGATGAAAGACCACATATTTTCAAAATGAAAATGCTTTTATTAATTAAGATACTTATAATTTCATGAAAAATTCTTCCAATTAAATGCACTCGTGAATGCATGAGCTTAAATCATATACATTACTTACTTGTTCATGTTTTTGGAGAAGAACAAAAGCATCAATTTCATTTTTCCAAAGTTTAGGTGAGCCTATCATGCAAAAAATAGAATTGGGATCAATGTAGAAAGCTCTGAACCATTTATATCAAGAATGAAAATACGAAAATTTCTAGATTATCCAATTTCTAGGATATCTTGTATGATCCCACAACAATCTAATTTTGAGGAAAGGAGATTCACATTTGATATTCTTGCTTGATTATCTTTTACAAAGCTAGGCATGATTAATCCACAATCAAATGTGTCCCTCTTTGAATAGGAAAGATCCACATGAAATACTCGCCCATATTACCACAATGTACTATACTTTTGATACTATAAGAAAAAACAAATAAAGCAATGAGATGCACATTATAGTGATGGTGGCCATGATGCATAAGAAAATTCAAAGTAAGGAGTCAAGCTAACATGTAAGAGGATTATGTGGAAATCACATCCACTTGCACACTCCCTCTGTCATTCACTTCTTTCCATCCCAATATTGTCTTTGGCTACACAAAGAGCTTCTTGTAATTAATCATGTGACATGTCATTGGCGATAAGAGAAAATTCCTTTGGCTATCCATGGCTATGTCATGTGACTTGTCGATGGGGACAAGAGCAGATCTTTGATCATTTTGACTTCAGCCATCAGATTGTAGTTCATTTTTGGGCCTTGGCAAATTCCAAAGTTGCATTTTCCTTTGTAGCCCCACAGAACTAATCAGGGATGTTTTTATAGAAGCTATACTTATATATTAATATAAAATCTTGGCAAAATTTTATCAAGCTAGTTTTCTGGTTTCATAATATTGATAGAACATATTATAATTTTTAATGTTTTCATTTGAATTATGTGGAAAAAGTTCCAATGAAGTAGATGTGGAGATTTCTTCAGTGTAAGAAGGCCTCTTAATGAAAGTAACAGGAAAAAATCATCCATGGAACTAATCTTTGGGATGTTAGCATTTCTAGGGCCTTCTTACACTAAAGAAATCTCCACATCTACTTCATTGGAACTTCTCTCTTTTGAGACCAAATTCTATAGCATTTGATCTAGGATCTCGATCATTTGATCCATATCAAATTCTTTAGCATTTGATCAAGGATCTGCTAGATTTGGTGTTGGAAATATATTTAGCGTCTCATCAAAATGTGATCTTTGGGATACTTTGATTTTCCCAATGTGTCGATGTCTTGAAAGGCCACATCCTAATTGATCACTAGCTTTCATGTTACTTCATCATACAACTTGAAGGCCTTGGATTCCTTGTTGTCGCCAATGAATATACACTTTCAATTCCTTGAGTTACCTTGGTCCTTGTTTTGACATGGACGTGCCCTGGAGGTGGACCTAAGAATAAGAACCAAATATCTAAATATGCTTGATAATGGTTTTTCTTCCCCACGTAGGCATCTAGAGGTGGGTTCACATCAACTATCTTTGTTGTAGTTGAGTTTAGAGTATGAATAGTTGCATGAATTACTGCCACTTGGAATGAATGTCATAGATGTTTCCCTATTAGTGTGCTAGGCCCATCTTAGTCATAGGGTTTTTTTAGTTTGCCACCACATTTTGTTTGAATGTCCTTGCCATCATTAGTTTCCTTTTGGTCCTATTTTGATCCTACTTTGCTTGCAATACTTATCAAATTTGATTGATTTAGATCCCACCCCTCTCCATACAAAGCATATTAATCAGCTTCTTGGCCTCACGTTCTACATTTGCCTTCTAAAAGATTGAGACTTCTTGTATAGAGTATAGATCTACTATAGTCATAGTTGAATGTGAGGAAGTATGTATGTGGCTTTGACATTGTATATGCATCTAACATGTGATTTGTGATTGTACAATGGCTTTGTGACCCAACTTGCATCCATCATTGGGAATGAATCTCGATGTTTCTTATCTTCCATAAAAGCTTAATTGATTTCATGACTACCTACAGAGGTGGTTAATGGTAGTTTGTCCATAATTCTAGAACTGTGCATTGCTTCTAGCACCAAATATCCAATTACATGGTCGAATATCTTTGCATGGCTTCTAGCACCAAACATCCAATTACATGGTCACATGTCTCATGCCATATCTTTGAAGCATCATTGTTATCTATCACCATTAGTGCAGTTGATCTTGTAGAGTCCTTCATTCTTTTCTCCTTTTAATGGCAATCTTTGCCCTTGTAGCCTTGGATCAAATGAGAACATTGTCTTCATGGAAGACCACACTCATCCCATTTGTTGTAAGTTGGTTCACAAAGATTGAATCCTTGTATAGATTTGGAACATACATTACATTCCTAAGTACTTTCTCCTCTTGAGTGGCACTATTTTTCTCCTATTTTGACCCTTGATGGGGCAACTTTGGTTGTCTCGCACTTTATGTTGTATCTAGACCTTACTTTGGAGAGCATCTCATACCAATCCCAATCCATTGACATGTAATTTGATGCAACACTCTTTGTATTCCCCAATCTTCACTCATTAGGGTTGCCATAAGTGTCAAGCATTTTTTGGTCTCCCTTGCAAATAAACAAGTTGTACATTATGTTGATTGCTTTTACATTCTTGTTTTGGTAGTCTTTGACAACATGTATTTCTTTTCCATTATTGAAGAAAAATGTGTTCCTCTTGTTAGATTCAGACTTCTTAGAACATGAATCCTCATCCAGATCTCTTTGTTGAGTTCTCCTTTGTCATTCTTCTCTAAAAATCCTTGCCTCTAGAGCGAAGGTACCGATTCTTTGAAAGTAACTAGTACAACATTTGTCTTACAACCATGGTCATTAATAAGTTATAACCATTTGTATCTTAGCAATCTAGGATGATTCTGATTTCTAACCAGCTACCACAAGTTGATCCTTTGCTATTTTCACCTCCATGATGTAGTCCTACACTGAATCCCTAATAGCTACCTCCATGATGTAGTCCTATTAATCTAATCTTTGTCTACTTTAACCTTCATGATGTAGCCTTTCACACCAAACCTTTCTCGCCCATCTTCATGTTGTAAATATTGGCCTCGAGGTTGAGTATTTAGGCTTAATTGTTCACCTCAAAGATTTCCTTGAACACCTTACATCTCTTGACTATCATTTTTCCCAAGGAGAGGAAGAATAGAATCTATAATACTATTGATAATGATCGCCAAGGCCTCTACATCACACACTATCAATCTTGTAGTGTAGCTCTAGACTCATCTACTAATAACCAAGTGAATTTAGACCTCCATTTTCCAAAGGGATAGTTGGACCCATCAAGATTTCCAGTCTCCCAAAAATTGAGGATCAATAACAGGCTAGCTACCTTGAGGTGAAAGTTTTGAGTGTGGAGTCAGAATCACTAAGATTCCTCAATTTAGGAGGATCTCATTTATTCAATATTAAAGTAGATTTACCAGATCTTTTAGGAACAAGGCTCTAATATTATATGGAGAAACATGATATGCTCTGATGTTGTGCTTGGGAAACCTTTCAAATACCACGTACCCTCTAATACGGTCTAGGAAACCAATTTTTCATGCAAATTCATCATGCATCTCCCTTTTAGAGCTTGTATTAGAAATAAACATTTACTAGAAACCTCCAAACTAAGAAAAAAAAAATCCTTTATTTTGTGGAGTGACGTCGAAGATGAATGCCTCCCTCTGGTTGTACACATAGACATACCCAACTCTCTATACCATGTCATGAAACTAATTTGACATGAATCTCATTCCTAGACGTTGACTTAGAAACAAATGTTCACTTGGCATCCCTAATTGAAGCACAATGGAGATTGCCTCTTAGATGAAAGAAAGTCTTTGATTTTACACTCAATTATTGATTGAATATGACAGAATGATGCACACAAAGATATGAATGAAAAATCTATTAGCTATACCCCACTTTGCTCCTTGATTAGACAACCATCAAGGAACTTGAGTAGACACAACCATCAAGAGCTTCATTTACTTGTTGGCAGAACCTTGACTACATTAATAAACGTGTGGTTTAGTGGGACCTTCTATGCTCAGATAACTTTGCAACGACCAAGCTACAGAGTTGGTGCATGCACTCCCCCTAGCTTAGAACCTTCTATTGTAGACCTCCCCTTGTGGCTACATTATACTACAAGTATTATCTTGGCTTGGGGCCTCGGATTGCAATTATGTTTACACTATCAAGCCTCCAAGCATTGTTTGCCAATGACTTCAACAATAGCTTCAACATGCCCTAATGCCAATGCACCAATTGATGGCCTTTTATAGAGTCAACCTCCATCACTACCATACTACAAATGGAAATGGTTCCATTGATTCGAGATTGATATATGCCCCAAATCTCAATAGTCATAATGGAGAGTTTCCTCTTAATTTACGGCCATTGGCATTAAAATTTGAATATGATGATTTGACATCTAGGTTATTAAGAAGGCTACTCGCCTTCTAGGTCCCACCTAAGACTCTTGTCTTTCAGATCCCGGCCATTGGCATTAAAATTTGAATATCATGATTTGACATCTAGGCTATTAAGAAGGCTACTCGCCTTCTAGGTCCCACCTAAGACTCTTGTCTTTCAGATCCCAATCTGGGATATTTGCAACTTTATCTAATCATTTGAATCCAACCTAGGACTCCTACCTTTTGGCTACTAGTCCAAGCTTCGTAATTCATCCTTGCTTTGAAGATGGGCCATTCATACTTGGGATTCACTTTGAAGACCGAATACAAATCATTACTTGCTTCTTAAGTTCTTTGTCCGCCTCATATAGGGGCACACATGTGGAGTAATGATCTCCAATAGCTACATCTATGAGAAGACAATAGTACCAAATCTTTTTATGATGAATCCCACTCAATGTTGCATTCAATCTCACAAGGACAAGTCTTATCAAATTATTGAGAGCCATATCACTTTAAGAAGCCTACATGAGAAGCACCTAAGGTTAGTCATTTGAGAACTTTGGTTTTTAGCACATATTGCGCATGTTTGAGAAGCAAGAGCAGAATATGTCAAATTTAGAAAATACATTTTAATTACATATAAAATAGAATCAAAAGGTTCCCCATTGTGAAATCGTATGTGAAAGGAAAAATCTAACCACGTAAATTCACAAATTTCTTTCATGGTCTTATACAAGTAATAGCATGTGAATAATGCATTTCACAACCTGACTACCAAGAGGCTATTGATGAGGACTACGTTAGGAATATAATGCAATGATGGAAATCTATTGCAAGAGCTGCGTGATGTAGACAAGAAGAGAATCACATGCAATTGGATTTACAAAGTAAAACCCAATATTTATGTTAGTTGTTAAGCATAACGTATAGCTAGCTTCACTAAAGGATAATTAGGGCAAGCATTTTGTAGTCAAGTTTAATGAAGATTTTACCCTAGCAACAAATGTGAGAACAATTAGAGTAATCATTGCATTAATCGCTCAAAGGGAATCATAGATGCCATAGATTTGGGTTCGAAAGAATTTTAAGAGAATCCATCTACTAACGAAGATACTAGCTTAGATCAACCCCTTGTCCTATGCCAAAACGTAGCATGTTGGGGCGCGAAAGAATTTTAAGAGAACGCATCTACACATCACAAAGATAGCTTTGAACCGGGCCTTGTTCCCTGCCAAAACCTAGCATATTGAGGCGATCCACAAGGGAAACGACTCAATCTAACGAAAGAGGCATATTCTAGTATACAAGAATGAAAGATTCTTGCAACTTTCTTTAGACTCTCATGAGTAGCTTGCATATTATGGGATCTTAGTGAAGTTAGAATTGGTGCGAAGGTGAACAAGTTACGTTTCTCATTTTTCCAATATACGGAAACATCCACATAATATGGGGAAAACCTACGTGTGGGACACTAAACCTATGCATATAAACAGAGTTGTAGATTGGAGGGCATGTGTGCTTTGTCTACCAAACCTAAGGTAAAGTCTCGCTTTTACTCAGAGAAATCACATGAAGGCGCTTTTACGCAAGCTTAGCTCGAGCTAGAACTCTAAGTTACTGGGGTGTGTCAGTTTTCAATGCAAAACTCTTAAAAGATGCTACTACTAATGTAGGAAAATGGTCGACTGGCAGCAGGCTTCTGAACTGAGGATCTCTAACAGAGGTTCTCGGGGCCCTTGCAACCAACAAGGGAATGTACATACTGGAAATAGAAATCATGGTTTGAACAATTGCTACTCTTTTTGTGTGAGGGAAAACGATCCATGGTAAGGGCTCCGACTGTGTCGTTGTAAACTTGGTCACACCTGTATTTACGTCTACTTCCTCTGAACAGATATCACCTTTTGCTCAGTCTCGAAAATCCATTAGCCTGTGGAAGATTTTCGAACGCTCTTTTGTACTGCATCTACTGTAGTGCAACGGTGCGATGAGGTTTAACGCCCTTGTTATCACATCTTTAATTTAGTGTGAGTATGTTGATTGGATGAGGGTATTTCTACGTGTTTCGCTTTGTTTTCCAATGTGTTCTATTTATCTGAAGATTTCGCATCGCTATCTCATATCATTTAATGTTTTAAGTCCCACTTACATTCCCTGATCATCATATCTTTCCTAGACACAAATGTCTGACGCGCGTGTGTGTGCGAGAGAGAGAGAGAGAGAGAGAGAGAGAGAGAGAGAGAGAAAGAGAGAGAGTAGCTTTGCTCTCGTGATGGCGAATCCAAGACAGTGTTGCTCTCCCTTTACATTAGACTCTATTTAATCTTTAGCAACAGAAACAATATTATAACATAACTCCCTCAGCAACCCGGCATGTCTCTTCCTACTCTTGCCTAGGGTTACAAAACCAATGGCGTCCTAATCTTGCCGTAGTATACATAACTTTGGTCATCCAGTCGAATAAGTGATACGGAGTGTATAGCTCCCTACTCTGGCTATGTATACAAAAGATTTTTCTCAGAAATCTAGCCTTACCTTTACAAAGGTTACAGAGCGTGACAAAATTCTCTTTATGAATATTATGAGACTCTATCCCACTGTTCTTTAATCAGCAACAGTTGCCTTAGCCTCCGCAGCCACTAAAACAAACAACAGCCCAGTTGCTGTTTTCTATAAGTTGCTTAATTGCTTAACAGCGGGAAACAATCGTATGCATCCGCAAGTATGATCCATCCTTCCAACACTGCGTGGTTGTAACCATCTCTACCCTTAGTCGAGCTTTCCTCTATCTGATCGCTACCAATCCATCATTTTCCGGAGTTGATAAGGAGTTTTGATTTAACATGTACGAGGGACCAAACTATCTAATTGCACAGAAAGAGACCTTGACAGAGTTCAGCACCCTTCAGACCCATTGGTGATATGTACGTATTGGCAGATACCTATTGCCTACAAGCCAGAAGTATCTCTATCGGGCCAATCGAAAGGAAAGCTGTCTTCCAAAGGATGGTCAGTGAGAACAGATGAAAGGCTTGGACTCCAAAGTTCTGAATGCGCAAAGATCGACTGGTCGAAGGATTGAATTACCTGTCGCGACGTCGTCTGCTGCTCCAAGAATGATTCTGAGCTCCTCATGCTGGACGTGCTATATAACGCCGGAGGAGCAATAATAGGTAATACTTGTGCTGATGTATAAACTTGACTCTGCGACTGCAAAATAGAGCCAAGGGTGATGGGTAATTCAGCGGTGTAGCTTGGTACTGAGTATATGGCTGAGGCTGTAGCGATGGCTTCCACCGGATCTGTATTTATAGCTGGAATTTCAGAAGGATAGCACGGGGGTAGCTGCCATTGAGCTGCGGGAATCTGCTGCGATTGGGGAGGAAAACGCGACGTCGAACGCTGCAGGTGAGGGGAGTTAGACAATTCTAGGTAAAGAAAATCCTGCACTGGCGCAGGCAAACCTTCGGCTTCGACCCGAATCGTCCGATCCAGGCCTGGTGCCAGCTGATTATTTTCCATTGGACCAGCTGAAGATGTTGGACGCAGGGTCCCTTCACCTTCGGCAGTATCGGAGCTTGGCCGTCCCTCTTCTGCAAACTCGTTCGCTCCAAAAATGTAGTCTGGGAAATTAAGCTTTGCTCTTGCGCCTCTGTATTCGAAGGCGGCTCGATCATAAGCACGAGCTGCATCTTCAGCCGTAACAAAGGTGCCCAACCAAACCCTCGCAGCCTTCTTTGGATTCCGGATCTCTGCTGCCCATTTCCCCCATGGCCTCTGCCTCACCCCTCGGAATCCCGTCTTCTTTTGTGGTTGCTGTGCTGAGGAACGGGATCGAATTTTCGGCTTCTTGGGTACCTCTGCTGACACTTCCGACCCTGGACTACTATCCATCATAGTCTCTGCTTTCGTCAAGAAAACAGTTCTAGTAAGTTTCAAGCACGGAATTAATGCAACCATTAAACATGAAAATTAGAGAATCGTCAATATTTAGACGCTTACCATCTGATATGAGTTGTTGAAGTTCCCCAGAATCCGAGCTTTGAGACTCTTGTGTGCTGCTGGGATCGCTCAGTAGTCCACTCTCCGCGCGATTCAATCCTATTACGTCCCCTTCCTCAACGTACTGACGAGGAGCTCCGGAGCATCCACTGGATACTGGAGCTCCAGCAGCCAAGTTGATGTTATGGGTTAAAACCCTATGAGCTGTTTCAGCTACTGGAGTAGCAAAATTGAAACGCGTCGTAAACGGAACAGGCAGCGGAGGGGTTGGGACCTCTGATCCACCAGAGGCAACTTTTGCCAGAGCAGAAACCATTTGCCTCATTTCTTCCTCGAGCCCGATGCCCGGCACCCTCATGCCTGGAATAAGCTTGGACTCGTCAGGGTGGTTGTGGTGATCTGAGCTGTCAAGGGGCCGCTCTATCCCAGACATCCTGGTCTTTAGGCACATGATAAACTAAAAATCTGCCTGCCTCTATAAGTGGGCGAATAGTTCATTGCTTCTGGTGAAGCAGAAGCCGGCCTACGTTGCCTACGTTTTACAACAGTAGGTCGAGAAAGGGAGCAGCTTTGCAAGCATTGGTATATCCGGCAAATTTTGTTCCTGGGCATTGAGGTAAAATAGGCTAGAGCAGGCAGGCTGTCATAGGTGACTATTACGGCGACCGCTGTGGTTCAAGTAGCAATCGGTCAAGAATCAAGACAGGGGAGAGGTTTTTCCTGGAAAGAGTAAGTCGGATGCTAAATTCTCTGGAACACGGTGGAGGGCGGAAATTTTGCAGTAGTCCAAAGCTGCCTGGAAGCTGAGGATTGAGAGACTGTGTTGGGGACGGCGCCCATGCAAATCACTGGAAGAGAATCATGAAAGTCTCAGGTTGGTAATGGAACGCGGCTATATTGTGAGCGGAACATGTGAGAGGAAACAAAAAAAAAAGACAGGTCCAGCTCAGCACTCCTGCTAGTCAAAAGCAAGTCGCAAAAGCAACGATCAAGGGCCCTATGTGAGGCCAGTTGCGCGCAGCTTTAATGTTGTAGCCGACTTTGCGGTTGCTAAGTTGGATCTTCTTTGAAGCTGGAATTGCACGCTAAAGCTGGTTTTGATATGCACTGTGGAAGCACTAAAAGTATACTCCTGATTGCCCGAAGCACAAACCATTGTATCGCATGTTTTGTGAAGCAGTACGTCCCCAAAGCACAAACACGTACGAGAGATCGAAAGAATCTAAGGATTGGACGATCGAAGCACAAAGCGGGGAAATATGGCCTGCAGTGCGAAGCTATATCTGCCGCTAGCCGGATCTGATCTATGCTGTACATCTTGTAGGTGGATCTGCTACATTATCTGGGGTCTGTGATTGATTGAAATCGAAATCGAAGCGGGAGCGAGTGAAGGGAGAGCGATGGGCAAGGGGAGTCGTCAAAAGGAGGGTTGGAAAAAGGAAGGGGGTTTGGGAAGGATATGCTGGATGAGTTACAATCGAAGCGCTATACGGAAAGATGACGTTTTTTGGCGAAAATTAATGTGTAGGCGATTTGGAAGGCAGTTAGAGCGGTTTAGGGTGGGGGTTATGGAAATTCTGCGTGCCAGTTGATCTAGTAAGCACTAAGCGTTGACCGGGTGCCACCGACCAGCAGCTGGCTTTTAGTTCCGCTGAAGCCTGCGACTGTCCTATGTCGGTTTGCCGGGTTTCCCCCCGGACTGTCCTAAGGTCGGTGAGCCCCTTTTATGTCTCTTCCTTCTTTCGCTTCCTCCCCTTTCGCCTTCACTCCCGTTCCCTTCTCTCCTCTCCTCTCCTCTCCTCTCCCTCTCCCCTTTGACCTCCTCTCCCTCTCCCCTTTGACCGTCTCTCCTCTCCTCTTCGTCAACGCCCCCGTACCCATCCCTCCCTTTTACACCCCCCTTTCGTCATCACCAGTCGCGTCACCCGTTCGCAAGCTAGTATTACCTCACTCAACCAACCTAGTTGACAAATGAATGTGCAGACCATGGCAAGTCACCTTTTGGCTGTCACATAGGAAGTCTCCCTTCCTCCTGCCATCCAACTAGTCTGCCTCAAATGGCTAAGGCCAATCACTCTCCATTGCTCAATTACATCAGAGTAGGTGCATCAAACACTTATTTCATTAATTTTGGACTCATATGTATACTTTTGGACTATTCCTTAAAATCCTTCCCAAATGAAAAGTTTACTTTATGAAACTGTCATTCGAAAATCAAAAGTTTACTTTCTGGCACTATCATTTTCACATAAGACATTTCAAAATATCTCTCTACAATGTTGTACAAATAATGCAAAAACTACTATTAAATCCTAAATTTTTATTTCTTGTTTATAAGAATCATATCATCTATTCCTGAGAGAACATCACTCATTGATGCACTTTCTATGGATTTCATAACTCCATAGTCAGTGGTGATAGAGTGTCCAGAATGATCTTCAAACTCATCTATTCCTCAGAGAACATCGCTCATTGATGCACTTTCTATGGATTTCATAACTCCATAGTCTTGAAACTCCTCTACTCCAGAGAGAACATCACTCATTATACTATCGTGCATGATTTCCATAATTCCATAGTTACCTGCTTTGACTCCAAGAACTTTATCAGTATCCATGAAGCCATCCATGCTTGAAGATATAACACTTTTCACATCTTTGCCCAAGTTCTCAATGTGCATGAACTCATCCACCCCGGATAAGGCATCACTTGTGAAATATTTTTCTTTCTCGGTACCAATGAACTCATCGACTTCTGATAAGACGTCAGTGCTATAGTTGAGTGCATTGGAATCATCCATCTCTGAAGGAATAGAGCTTGGTACATTGGCATATTCTTTCAATTCTTTGATGTTGTAGTATACATTATGTTTATCATTAAAAACCACATGCCGAGTCTTTCCAATCTTTAAAAATTGCATGCTCCATCTCAAATCCTTACCTACCTCATAGTAGGGACCATCCAATGACATTGAGTTATCATCCATACCATCATCAGTAACTTTTTGAATTCTCATCTGCGCAAATGTCCAGTGTTCAACTTGTTCAAATCCCAAGACTTGACCTTCTGCTACATACTTATTTGTAAATGATAACATTTGTAAAATATCTCCCACTCTAAAATCCAAAGATATGCACTTTGTATTCCTGATGACATGTGTTGGATAAGTCTCATCTCTGTCCCATGCAATAAATGCTTTGTTGGAAGTATTATAGGGCATAACATCTCCAAGGATTTCCATATCCCCACACTTATGCTTTAGCTCAACATGTGCACTAAGAATCCTTGATACGATAACCGCTACCTTATCTTCGCCAAGTCTTCTAAAGTGACAAATAGAATTTGGATCACTTTCATGGATTGTAGCAAATGCAACTACTTCTCTTTTGCAACATAAAATCACCTCCATCCCCGGAATAAATTTTGTAGCCATCTCCTTTGTGAGTTTCCTTTGCAAACAAGCTGTAACAACCATTATAAAGAACATTAGTCTCTTCTCAATAATCTACTTTATTAATGATTTAAAAATCCAGAACGTGTTTGAAAATTTAATTAGACACTAACCAATAACAACCGTAAACCAATAACAACCCTAAACCGTAAACCAAAACAACCCTAAACCGTAACCAATAACAACCCTAAACCCTAAACCCTAAACCCTAAACCCTAAACCCTAAACCCTAACCCCCAAACCCCAAACCCTAAACCCTAACCCCCAAATCCCAAACCCTAACTCCCAAACCCTAAACCCTAAACCCCAAACCCTAAACCCTAACTCCTAAACCCTACACCCTAACTCCCAAACCCTAAACCCTAAACCCTAAACCCTTAACCCTTAACCCTAACCCCCAAACCCTAAACCCTAAGCCCTAACTCCCAAACCCCAAACCCTAAACCCTAACTCCCAAACCCGAAACCCTAAACCCTAAACCCTAAACCCTTAACCCTAACCCCCAAACCCTAAACTCTAAACCCTAACTCCTAAACCCTAGATCCTAAACCGTAAACCCATAACCCTAACCCCCAAACCCTAAACTCTAAACCCTAACCCCCAAACCCTAAACCCTAACTCCTAAATCCTAAATCCTAAACCCTAAACCCTAACTCCCAAACCCTAAACCCTAAACCCTAAATCCCAAACACTAATCCCTAAACCTTAAACTCTAACTCCCAAACCCTAAACCCTAACCCCTAAACCCTAAACCCTAAACCCTAACTCCTAAACCCTAAACCCTAACTCCCAAACCCTAAACCCTAAACCCTAACTCCCAAACCCTAAACCCTAAACCCCAAACCCTAAACCCTAAACCCTAAACCTTAAACTCTAACTCCCAAACCCTAAACAAACCCTATCCCTAAACCCTAAACCCTAAACCCTAGCCCCCAAACCCTAAACCCTAAACCCTAAACCCTAAATCCTAAACCCTAACCCCCAAACCCTAAACCACCAAACTCTAAACCCTAACCCCCAAACCCTAACCCTCAAACCTTGAACCCTAAACCCTAAACCCTAAACCCTAACTCACCAAACCCCAAATCCTAAACCCAAACCACGAAATCCTAAACCTTAAATCCTATGAGTGTTTTCAAGTAATATCATTTATTTAAGTAATAGTTTAGTGGAATTGATAGTTGGGAGGGTGGTAGTGGGAGAAAGGGAGAGTGGGAAAGTGGAGAAAGGGAGTGTGGGAGGGTGGTAGTGGGAGAAAGGGAGAGTGGGAGAGGGAGTGGGAATGGGGGCGGTGGGGGTGGGGGTGGGAGGATGGGAGTGGGAGTGGGAGAGGGAGTGGGAATGGGGGAGGTGGGGGTGGGGGTGGGAGAATGGGAGTGGGAGTGGGAGAGGGAGTGGGAATGGGGGAGGTGGGGGTGGGGTGAGGGTGGGAGGATGGGAGGATGGGAGTGGGAGTGGGAGTGGGAGGGGTGGGGAGTGGGAGTGGGAGGATGGGATTGGGAGAGGGAGTGGGAATGGGGGAGGTGGGGGTGGAAGTGGGAGGGGTGAGGTGGGAGGATGGGAGTGGGAATGGGGGAGGTGGGGGTGGAAGTGGGAGGGGTGGGGTGGGAGGATGGGGGAGGGAGTGGGAGTGGGGGAGGTGGGGGGGGTGGGAAAATGGGAGTGGGAGTGGGAATGGGGGAGGTGGGAGGGTGGGAAAATGGGAGTGGGAGAGGGAGTGGGAGGATGGGAGTGGGAGGGGTGAGGTGGGAGGATAAGGGTGGGAGAATGGGAGTGGGAGTGGGAATGGGGGGGGAGGGGTGGGGGTGGGAGGATGGGAGTGGGAGTGAGAGGTGTAGGTGGGAGGATGGGAGTGGGTGGGAGAATGGGAGTGGGAGTGGGAGTGGGAATGGGGGAGGTGGGGGTGGAGTGAGGGTGGGAGTGGGAGGGGTGGGGTGGGAGGATGGGAGTGGGAGAGGGAGTGGAAATGGGGAAGGTGAAAGAATGGGCGTGGGCGTGGGAGTGAGAATGGGGGAGGTGGGGTGGGAGGATGGGGGTGGGAGTGGGAGTGGGAATGGGGTGGGAGGATGGGAGTGGGTGGGAGAGAGAGAGAAGATAATCTAATAGAAAGACCAATGGGAGAGGAGATAATGTTATAGAAGGACCAATGAGAGAGAAGCACTTAAAACCCTAGTTTTTCTTATATATACTCTCCTTCTCTCATTGTTTCTCTCATTTCAACAAGGAAGAGCAAGAGGAGAAGCAAAAAGAGGAGGAAGAGCAAAAGCAAGCACAAGCATCGATTTCAACTTTTTTCCAGGTACTTTTTTTAAAATTTGTATTCTTTGAAATTTTATTATAGAGAGAGAAAAGTGAAGGAAAGATTTTTAGAGAGAGAAAAGAAGAGAGAGAGTCTTGCTGCCTCGGCAGCAAAAGAGAGAGAGAAAGAGAGAGGGAGAGAGACGAGAGAAGGGGGGGGAAAGAGAGGGGAGAGAAAGGGAGGGGGGAGAGAAGGGGGAGGGGGGGAAGAGAGGGGAGAGAGGGGGGAAGCCACGAGGGGGGGGAGAGAGAGAGGGGAGGGGGAGGCCACTGCCGCGGCAGCGCAGAGGGGGGGAGGGAGGGGAGGGAGAGGGGAGGGGAGAGGGAGGGGGGGCGGCGAGAGAGGGAGGGGGGGCGGGGGGGAGGCGAGGGGGGAGAGGGAGGGGAGGGGGCCGCTGCCGCTGCCGCGGCAGCGAGAGAGGGGGAGGGGGGGGAGAGGGAAGGGGGGGCGGTGAGAGGGAGAGGGGAGAGGGAGGGGTGGGGGCCGCGGCGAGAGAGAGAGGGGGGGCGGTGAGAGGGAGGGGGGAGAGGGAGGGGAGGGGGCCGCTGCCGCGGCAGCAGCAGCGAGAGAGGGGGAGGGGAGGGAGGGGAGGGGGGAGAGGGGGGGGAGGGGGCCACTGCCGCTGTCGCGGCAGCGAGAGAGGGGGAGGGGGGGGAGAGGGAAGGGGGGGGCAGGGGCAAGGGGGGGGGAGAGAGAAGGGGGGGTGGTGAGAGGGAGGGAGGAGAGGGAGGGGAGGGGGCCGCGGCGAGAGAGGGAGGGGGGGCAGTGAGAGGGAGGGGGGAGAGGGAGGGGAGGGGGCCGTTGCCGTGGCAGCGGCAGCGAGAGAGGGGGAGGGGGGAGAGGGGAGGGGGAGGGGAGGGGGGAGAGGGAGGGGAGGGGGCCGCTGCCGCGGCAGCGGCACCGAGAGAGGGGGAGGGGGGGGAGAGGGAAGGGGGGAGGGGGGGGCAGCGAGAGGGAAGGGGGGGGGAAGAGAGAGAGAGGGGGGGGCCGCTGCCGCGGCAGCGGCAGCGAGAGAGGGAGGGGAGGGGAGAGAGAAGGGGGGGGGAAGGGAGGGGAGGGGAGGGGGGGGGAGAGAGAGAAGGGGGGGGGCCGCGGCCGCTGCCACGGCAGCGAGAGAGGGGGAGGGGGGGGAGAGGGAAGGGGGAGAGAGAGAGGGAGAGGGAAGGGGGGAGAGAGAGGGAGGGGGGAGCGAGAGAGGGGGGAGAGGGAAGGGGGGGGGCCGCGGCCGCTGCCGCGGCAGCGAGAGAGGGGAAGGGGGGAGAGAGGGAAGGGGGGAGGGGGCGGGGGCAGCGAGAGAGAGGGAAGGGGGAGAGAGAGAGAAGGGGGGCCGCGGCCGCTGCCGCGGCAGCAAGAGAGGGAGGGGGGGAGAGAGAGAAGGGGGGGCGGCGAGAGAGGGGGGGGAGAGGGAGGGGAGGGGAGGGGGAGAGAGAGAAGGGGGGGCCGCGGCCGCTGCCGCGGCAGCGAGAGAGGGGGAGGGGGGGGAGGGGGCGGGGGCAGCGAGAGAGAGGGGAGGGGGAGAGAGAGAGAAGGGGGGGCCGCGGCCGCGGCCACGGCAGCGAGAGAGGGAGGGGGGGGAGAGAGAGAAGGGGGGGTAGCGAGAGAGAGGGGAGGGAGAGAGAGAGGGGGAGGGGGGGAGAGGGAAGGGGTGGGGAGAGGGAAGAGAGAGGGGGGGCCACTGCCGCGGCAGCGAGAGAGGAGGGGGGAGAGAGAGTAGGGGGGAGATGCGAGAGCGAGAGAGAGGGGGAGGGAGAGAGAGAGAGGAGGGGAGGGGCCGCTGTCGCGGCAGCGAAAGAGAGGGAGGGGTGGAGAGAGAGAGAGAGGGGGGGAGGAGACAGAGAGAGAGGGGGAGGCCGCTGCCGCGGCAGCGAGAGGGAGAGAGGGGGGAGAGAGAGAGAGAGGGGGGGGGGGGAGATCGCGGCAAGTGAGAGAGAGAGTGGGGAGGAGAGTGGGGAGCGCAAGTGAGAGAGAGGGAAAAGGTGAGGAGAAAGGGAGAGAGAGAGAGAGAGGGGAAATGAAGAGGAGGGGAGAGAGTAGACTAAGATGAGAGGAAACGTAGACTAGAGCGGAGAGGAAAGAGAGAGAGAGAAGAGTGAGAGAGATGAAAATTTAGAGAGGGAGGACACGAGAAAGTACGATCGAGATAGAAAATCTTACCAATGAAGAGGAGAAATGAGTGGGCGACGATCGAGACAAGATGAAGAAGCTACAATCAATGAGGCATATGAGAGGGGATTGGTATGTGATTTAGTCTAAACTTAAACAAACAAAACTATAAACCTTGGTGTTTGATGAAAATTTAGAGAGGAAGGGCACAAGAGAAAGTACGATTGAGATAAAAAATCTTACCAATGAGGAGAAAAAATGAGTGGGCGACGATCAAGAAGAGATAAAGGAGAGATGTTTTGATGGAAGAATTTGGGAGCTACGATCAATGAGGCATATTAGAGGAGATTGGTGTGTGATTTAGTCGAAACTTAAACAAACAAAACTATAAACCTTGGTGTTTGAAAAGAGAAACGTGTGGAAACTAGAATTTCAAATTTCCCGCCTTTTTTTAAACTATGAATCCTTGTGTTTGAAAAGACAAACGTGTGAAAACGTGAAAATTGTGATAAAAGACAACCTTGTGTTTCAAAAGACAAACGCATGGATGTCAAAATTGTGATAAAAGACAACCTTGTGTTTCAAAAGACAAACGCGTGGATGTGAAAAGACAAATGTATGCTAAAAGCAAAACTTGTAGAAACTTGAATTTTAAATTTTTCTTTGTTTTTGAATTTAAAATGAGTTTCACTTTCATTTTTAATTTACTAGTTTAATTTAGACTATAATGCATTTTGTTTTGGAATATAAAGAGTATAATTTTAATTTTATTATATTTTAAATTAAAATTTTAAAACTAGTTTAACTTACATTCGTTATTATTACTTTAATTTATTTCTTTTTAGGGAGAATATTCGTTATTATTACTTTAATTTATTTCTTTTTAGGGAGAATTAATATATTCTTCTAGGTAAATATTAAATTTTTAATTTTAAGTCTTGTTTTCTTTATTTTACGTTATTTTTTCATAAACTTTAAGTTAAACTACTTTATAGTTTTTATTATATAAATTCAAATTTATTAAGATTTTAACTTCTTATTAATGTGAATGTTCAATTCTTATGAGTTGTAAGTAAATTAGTTTTTGAAAATATAAATTTTATCTTTTTTAAAATGAGAAGGAGAAGAGAGAGAGAGAGAAGGGGGGGGCCGCTGCCGCGGCAGCGAGAGAGAATGGGGGGGGAGAGAGAGAGAAAGGGGTGGGAGGATGGGAGTGGGAGAGGGAGTGGGAATGGGGAAGGTGAAAGAATGGACGTGGGCGTGGGAGTGAGAATGGGGAAGGTGGGGTGGGAGGATGGGGGCGGCAGCGAGAGAGAAGGGGGGGGAGAGAAGGGGGGGAGAGAGAGAGAGAAAGGGGTGTGAGTTTAAAAAAGATAAAATATAAATTTTATCTTTTTTAAACTCACAACCTTAGTGTATTAAAAAGAATAATGGAAAATAGATTATTTTTTGCTTTTAATTCGCAACCTAAGGATATTAAAAAGAACAATGGAAAAGAAATTATTTCTTGCTTTTCTTCGCTTCGACGGTTGGTGTAGTCTAGATTAGCATAGAGTAGTTTGTCCTTAGAGGAGAGAACTCCAAAAAAACCAATCAAAGCCATGCTCAAAATTTCCCGACTAGTTCCTAATCGGAGTCAGTCCATTCGTTCACATTCGGTTTCACAGTCACAACAACCCTACCATTTAAGCAACGATTAAGGTTTTTAAACTTTCAAGATGATTGAAAGTTGTATCAGTGGACATGACAGATTACAGTTGTGGAAGTTGACAGAGCATTTTACACTTATATCAGTTGCGGGAGTTGACAAAGCATTTTGTACTTATATATGACAGACTTTAAATTTGTATTCAGAGATCATTGTAAATCCTTATTTTTTTTCACATTTATGCTCTAAGCCTTGTAAAGCCTTTTAGGCTATTCCCAAAGCATTTATGCTCTAAGCCTTGTAAAGCCTTTTAGGCTATTCCCAAAGCATGAAATTGATACTTATATGATTGGGAAGAATAAAAACTTGAGGTGTATTAATGGGACTCATTGTACTTTTGATTTTTCAAAGTAATTGTAGTTTGTCAAAGTACTTAAAATTTGTGTTGTGCTTGAATACAGGATGGATCTTGAGGCTACAGCATTTGTCAATGGTATGACACTGAAATACAATGGAAGAATTTATGCCCCAAAGGACTTCACAAACTGGACAGTTGTTGACACAACAAAGAAAGCATGGTTCTTGGTCTTAAGTAAAGGAAATCTCATTCTAGTGATGACAAAGAGAGAGTTGGAGAAAGATGAGTGCGCATCAAATGTATCTTTCTCAAAGAGCAATTTGATTCAAGGGGGCACCTTAGTAGGAATAAAAATTGAAAAAGACAGCAGTACAATGATGATTTACACAAAGTCAAGAATGAGCAACAGATCGTTTCTTCTTTCTAAGAAAGATGCAATGCACTTTGTGATGCCGCCGGCAAAAGCACCTAGATTTCCTGAATTGGTTCCTGCATTGGAGATCCTTCAACATGTGTGGGAGGAATTTCCCATTGAGGAAGCAAGAAAAATGCAGTCAAAGATTATCCTTGAATACTTTCAGGGTGTCATCCAACAAGGTTCAACTTCATTGGAGGGACCTAAGGTGCAAGAATCCACACATGAGAAAGGAAGTGATGAGACACGCCATGTAGATTTGGTTCATGGTAATACAAATGAGAGAGGAAGTGGAGTGGATGAGACAGAACACATTGTAGCAATGGATGAGGGTCTTGTACACGTGGATGCTTACAAGGGATCTACATCTGAGACAGGAATTGAATTGGTGGAGACCGGACATGCACATGCATCTCAGAAAGAAATTGAATTGAGTGAGACACGACATGCATCAGATAAGACAGGACATGCACACACATCTCTTGTTCATGGTATTACTCACTTAGATGGTGTAACTCATGAAGTTGATGGAATAACAGAACAAGTGAAGCCCTTAAGTATACCTGAAGTTGAGGCAATAGAAGAAGAAGTAGGGCGATCTAAAGCAGTTCACATTGAGCCTCTAAAAAATAAACCTCGACGTCAAATGCAAAAGGCAAGTACTTCACGAGCTACAGTTCCAAGTCCTATAACTGGAAAAAGAGGTCATTCATATACAAAGAAAGGGCAAAGAAGAGAAGAGGAAGAACATGAAGAGGATGCGGAGGGTCTTGAAATGGAGTCAGATCTAGAAGCAGAAATGTTATCAATGAAGAACCTAAATCTTCGCTTGAATGAGGCTGTGATAGATGAGGATCCAGGATATATATGGGGCCAGAAGACTCAAGTTATACATGCTTCAACAGTGGTCAAAGGACCTTAGATACAGCCTATGCTGAAAAGATTTTTCAGGCTTTGATTGATGGAAAAAAACCAGTTGTTTCTAATTTGGTACTCCGTCCAAGAACATTTTGGCCAGTCATGGGAGATTATAGTCAATCCATCAATTTCTCTCAGCCTATAGATTTTGAGATGCAATTCACTAAGTTCCTCGGAAAACAAGTTCCCTCACTTCAAGAAGGACAGAGTTCAGTGAATGATCCAGAACGACATATAAGGGATGCTAAGAGAAATTTCTTAGCTCATTGTACATTTGAGGCAATAGATGGTCAGCACTATGCCTATGCTTGTAATGAGCGCTCTAGAGATGCATACAAGAAAGGAGAAATTACTTATCAAACTTTCGCGAGTGTGCCTCAATTTCACTACTATTCTGCATGCATCTGTATCTTCAAGAACGAGAAAAAATATTTGATTGAGTCGGAAAGACTTAATCATGGCATTTATGCACTACAAAAAATCACCTCCACTGCAGAGATGTTGCTCAAAGCTAGGACCATATGGAAAACTTTTAATTCTCCTTTGACCACTCTCAAAAGAACTGCAACTAAAGTGGAAGCGGATAATCTTGTTGACTTCTACACATGCTTGAGTTCCATTGTACCAAGGGGAAAGCAGGAAAGAGCTGAGGTGATTACAAGCTTCAAGACAGTAAGGGATAGGTATCAAGACTACACAAGCATACTTTTCCGTAGTGATGAAGTTTTTCATCAGATCAAAGACGTGTGTCTTGCATGTGAGAAAGGAGATGTTACATATGAGGCTCCATCATTGATTAAAGAGAAGGCAAAGAAGATTGAGAAAAAAGAGATGACAGCTCGGATGTGGAGGCCTTTAAGAAACCTACCAGATAAATACGCAAGTCTTGCTGCAGAGAAATTAATGTCCAAAGAATGGTTTTTTGGCAAAAAGGATAAAGATCATTGCATGGAAGATAACATCATCCAACAGGTCAAGCGTGATGCAGTAAAGAGTGCAATTGAATATTTATTGGGAGAAAAAAATATTACAATCAGCCAATGTAAAATTGATCATAACATTGTGAGGCAGATGGCATCAGCTTTACCGTCAGCTAAACAGAAGGCTTGGGCGCATAAATGGGTGAAGATAGAAGATGATGGATCTGAAATTACTCCCTCTATGAGAAGTGACATTTCGGAAAATGTGTATGCATATGCACAAAAAGTCATCAATAACCACACTCTCAGAAAAGAAAAGACTTTGAACAAGGGCTTTTATTTCATACATGAAATCATTTCAGAGTCTGGAAAGAGTGTTGAGTGCAAGGGAGTTTCATTGAGTGATTTTTTGTCCGACGACACTGCTTGGGAGAGACCTCAGCTTTTCTTTGTCTATGAAATATCACCGGATGACATCCGTCCACTCCTTGACAGAATATTACATACCACCATTGGTAGAGTGGGACAATGTAATATAGTCATATTTGCTGATAAAGATGACAAGGAACAAATGTCTGCTACCCTAGAAAAACAATATGGCAATGAGCTCAAGATTTACAATGGGATATACTCAAGAAAAAGAGACAAGAGAGAATGCGGTCTCAAGATACAGAGTCTAGAAACCTTTTTCTTGTGCATGAAGAGCCCTTACAATGATCACTCCTTACAAAACAATATAAGAGGGAATGCAAAGAGATTGCAACTACTTCTGGAAGAGCATGAAGCTCCAAGTCCCCTCCATCGCAACGCAAATCACTATGAAAGGCCAGCAAAAAGTGCTGATCTCTCGGGGGGGTCGCTTAGTGTAATATGTCTATATCACGTGCGTTTAAGGGTTCTTTTCTAAATCCCTATGTAACCTATTTCTAGTATTTCCTAGTATCCCCTCTGTAAATTTTGGAAAATTTTATAAATCCCCTTCTGTAATTATATTTATTTTCCTAGAGGAATTTTAAAAGTCCTTATGTAAGTCATACACTACTACTTTTGGAGTCCCTTTAGGTAGGATGAGATATTTAGAATGCAAGATCTCTACATCACCTGCATTATTTGAATCTACACACAAAAAATTGAGGTACTGACTGCAATAATGGGCAATGAATAAGTTTAAGATGGGTTTGTGTCTTGATGATGCCATAAGGCAAGAGAAACAAAGAATAAAGACATATGTGCAAAAATTAAGAGGAACAAATATCAAACAAGACAAATCATGTGTGCCATACACCAAGAGCAAAGAATTGTGCAAAGTCACTTGAAACACGTAAAGAGCTCAAGAAACAACCTTTATAAAAATACTACATGAAAGATTGGGAGCTTTTATAAATGCTTTATATCTTTCAATTTTTTACAAAACCATGTGTATGGGCATTTCAGCTAGGAGAAGGGATGATAGATTAGCCAATTTTACAAAGCATTCAATGACGATGTATATTGTTTATTTCTTGCCAAATACAAACATCTACAGCTTTCTTATGTGAAAGATTGGAAACTTGTTTAAATAGTGTATATCTGAGACTTAGTAATTTCTTCCATGTCTTTATTGTTAGAGAAGGAGTAGAGAAGAAAAAAACTAAAACACCATGCTTTCGGCCACATTCACGATTGGCCTTGCCACTTTTTCCATGTCTTGATTGTTGGAGAAGCAAAAGATGGAAATATCATTCTTCTTTGTCACATTTATAGGAGACCTTTCCACTTTTTTTCTTTCATGAAAACCCTTACTAAGTCATATCAAACCATGGTATTAAAACCATTGAGGCTACATTCATACAACATCTTGTTGTACCCGATGCCAAAATAGCATTTTCAAACTTGGTTTATGGCATTTATATAAACAAAAGTACCCATGCGATTGCAAATCATCCACTTCTGTGATTCAAGGTCCTACAAAAAAATAATTTAAAAATCCATCAAGACAAATCAAACTAAACTTAGCGCATAGTAATAATCATAATAAATCTTTTATCATATTAGAAAGATTACAAAGAAGCCCCTAGCAACACACATGAAAACATAGCAACACTTCATTCACACATAATTAGAGACACACTCACTCATATGTCCAAATAATCAACACACACTATTAACTAGAAAAGAAATCGAGGCATGAGGTTTGAAACTAGGCATGGCAGTGCTTGAGGGCCATAGATAAAAAAGGGATGTGAGGGGAGAAGCGTTAACATGGGTGATTAAGAGGGGTGGGAATGAAGAGAGGGACTATGGCATAAGGGGGAAGGGAGAGGGGGAAGAAGAGCATGTACATGATTCTAATCATTCTCATCTAAAGTATACTTATTGCTATTACACTCATAGGTGAGGTTTGCCAATGCAATTATGCTCTCAATATTTATCATGTCAAGGTCTGTAAGGTCATATGTGAAGCATCTTGAACCTTTGGCCTTTTGATACCACCCAAGTTGGACTTCTACTCTAAAAGGTCTATCTGAAAGGTTGAACCCTCTTTAATATTCCACATACCCCCCACCAACCTTTCTCCTCATTTTTTGAACTCGTCCAAGGTACCATATAGCTTGTGTTTTCTTTTTTTGCAAAGATCTTGGATTGCATTTCCTTTTGCTTTTCCTTGTTTTGTGTTCTTTGTGAAAGAATACAGCACAATCGGAACCTATTCCAAATAGGTTCTCGTTTGATGTAGCAAGAGGTATATCTTCCTTAGAGTAGTATACTCTTTGGTGAACCCTTATGAGTCTATCTTTAGAGAGTGTGGGATTTCCATTAAGTTGGCTTACCAATGTGGACTTGAAGAGAGTTTTACCATCAATGGTAACAACTGGGCTCACTGCTTCTTGTTCATCTAGGAGAGAATCCACCACATGTCTGATTTCACTTATGTAGGCATCGTTGTCATTATCATCTATTTCTAACACATGATCTACTTGACATTGGTCTTCTTCTTCAGAATCAGATTCTTGTGAATATGCATCTGCAAATTCATTTGACCAAGGTTCCATCCACCACTTCATATTCTCACCCTTTGAATTCCTATGCAAACTTTCACACCTTTCTTGAGCACTTTTTAGTCCCTTCTTCAATGCTTCGATGATTTTATCATCAATTGACACACACTCATAGTCCCCTAGATTAGCTTCTCACATGTTCTCTTTGAGATTCAATTCTCTCCAGACATGTTCTTGCTTCTTATGTGCCCTTGTAAATAGAGGACTATCCTCTTTGCATTCAAAGTGTGCAAGCCTATTCATACAACCTGCACTATGTAGCATATGCATCAAGCCATAAGCACGTTCTTGTCCCACCATGCTTCCAATCTTGCTGTAAATAGAGGGGCCAAGGCTAACACCACACGAAGTAGAAGAGACACAACAAGATTGAACACCACACAAATTAGTAAAAGAGATGCAGTGAGGATTGAACTCTTAGCATTCCTCCTAGTAGTGAAAACATGAACACTGCAAAGAGGAGCCACCTTGTTCTTGCCGCTTTCTTTCTTATGATAATAGTTTTGCCGTGTTCTCGTCAACAAAGTCTGCAACATGATCTCCCGTGAAGTATTCTTTCATTCTATATTACAACCTTTTGATTTGCAAATTGCCTTAGAACGGAGGTAGGAGCACCTTCAAGGATCATTGTTAGCTTGAGGACTCAAGATCCAAGACCTAACAACTTGAGGACTCAAGAGCTAGGACCTGCATTACAGTGCACAAGCCCAAAGTGTCATTATGTGAAGAACATGCAAGGCAAAGCATGGGATGTAGGAACTAAAGCATCTACAATAGATGGTTGAAAATCACTTGTAGAGATCAAGAACTCAACTTTTTGATATTGTATTGAGCTTGAAGTCATCATCTCATCATTTTGGGAGAGACAGCCAATAGGTGTGCAGAGGAGCGAGAAGCCAACGAACGGAGAAGTTGGAGAGGGAGTAGGTGGAAGTGGTTGATTAGTGAAAGAGGCAAAATCCTCTTTCAAATTATGTTAGAGGAGGCTTAGCATGGCAAAGCCTTATAGGCTACAGGGAGATAAGGTCATCTTGAACCTCCTCCATAAACTAGGTTATCATGATCCTCCATCAACTAGGCTCTCTCTTTAAAAAGCCATTTATATAAAGCTATATAAAATTAACCTTTTTATATATGCTAAGCATGCAAGGTTTAAAAACCTTGATTTTAGATGCTAGTGCACTAAAAAACACTCATGTTTTATGAATGAAAACCCAAAAAAATTGCATTTTTTATCTTCCAAGTCAAATCCCTATGAAACACTTACAAGAACAATTTCCATAAACTTGCAAATAGAAAATTATCAGGTGAAACCTAAAATTTTATAGTTTCATTGCAAGGCTTTGTAGGTTTTTTGTGAACACTGGTGCAATGCAAGTACAGGTGGCGAGCGTGAGCTACGAGCTAATAAGAACATGCAACACGTCACCAATCATTTGCTTCCATGATGTTGGCTAGGATTGCAAAGTGATACTTGGCACAATCACCAACATCAAAGTAGGGTTCACACACATGGAAGACCAAACATCAACACTCCCTCATCACTCAATGGTATATATCATACAAAAAAAGTTTCAATATACTCATAAGGCAAGGCGTTTGTGATACGTCTACTGTTGATTTTGCAAAAAAGATAGAGCACTATACTACCTTTATATCTACTACAATCTCTTCCATATACTCACCCCTACCCCAAACACCGGACACCATAGACTCCCTCAACCCTGAAAGTCTTCATCTCGGACAAGTTCAAAGCAAAACACATAATCCAAAAGAGCTCCTACTGGTGGCAATGGCAGATGAATCCACTCTATGCAAATATCCATGTCACATGTTGCAAACTTCTGGACAATTTTTAATAAAAAACACCCTTCTGTATATTAACCTTTGGGTATTAAATTACTTCCTTATGTATATATAAATTTGTAAGTAATTGAATTAATAAAAACCCATCTGTTGAACTCACGTGACAGGGTTACATATGACGAGTGACCCCCCCGAGGCTGATCTTTTAATTAGTATGATGGAATTTTTGCTACCGTCCGGATGGGAAGTCACATTGTGCCGAATGGGACATCTGTTCGAAGCTCTTATCAGAAAAGGACACAATGTAAATATTATTGAGAGCCCTGCTTGCTTGGAATACCTTGATACCGTGGCTTCTCTCACAATAAAGTTTGATAAGAAAGGTCCGATCTCACATGAAGAGGATGACATAGAGCATATCATGTATGATGAGAGCAAGAAAGATGATGAAAATGATCAAAGCTCTGGATATAATAGTGAGGACACCAGCGATAGCAAGGAAGCAGAAGAAGATGGATATGACACTGACCTTGCCTCTGAAGGTTACATAAAAAGACCACGAAGATATGTAGAGGTATGAAGACTTATGTTTAATTTTCTTTATTCATTTAAAGGTCTTTTTAAATTTATAATTAATTTAAAATTTTGAATCTCATAATTATTTTATCCTTTTATAGGAGAAGGGAGAGGAGGAGGATGAGGAGGACATAGTTGGAGCAGAGAATCATGAAAGCTCATCTCAAGAAAGCAAAGCTGCTCTGGCTATCCATCGGATGACTCTAGAAAATAATCATACATTGCAGCAAATGGAGAAGTCATTTCAAGTTAGGTTTCAAGTTCAAGAACAACCTCTTACTTTTATATTCGATGAAGAGGACATTTCAATCCTCATAAACTTCAAGAAATAGGTCAATGACAAGGTTATAATAGCCATCCTCAGGTTTGACACAAACTTTTTACTGACTTTATGCTTTTGTATTTCCATTGGATCAAATGAACTAATATTCTTTTCTTTTTATTGCAGTATGGTTTTACAATAGCTTCCGCTATATATACAAAGATGTGCATATATGGTCGATCCTCTTGTTTCTAGTGTACTTAGCAATAAACAGAAGACCATAGAAGACGTTTTTAAGTGGTTGCAACCTATTGATTTGATTGCGGCGCGAGTTATCTTTACCGCATATCATGAGGAGTGAGTATCAATCCCTACCTAGCTTATCTCTTACATTGTGGAGGATTATATCAAATAATAATTATTCTTAATTGATAATGCAGCTTGCATTGGAGCTTGGTAATTGTGGACATCTTAGCCAAGCAATGCTTCTTTGTCAATTCAATAGCATCTATCCATGGCAGTGTGTCAGAGTAAGTATAACCTACTTGTGTCATAATTATGTCAATGAGATGCATCCTATGCAATGCGCACATTCATTTATGTTTTCTATTTTGATGTGTAGATCTGCTCGAAAGTTGGTAAGTGCTATAGATGCACTTATGCAAATGGAGGGTGACTTGGAAGATCAAATAGAGTATGTAACATGCCCTACAGCGAAGCAGAATGATGACCACAGTTGTGGGTGGAGAGTTGGATATAACTGCTTCTTGCTCCTTGCTCAAATTTTTGATTTGAGAGGCGGTGAAACCTCATTGTCCACATATACAGACTTGCATCTATATGCATTTATGTCATCTATCATTAAGGCATTTATTGATAACGTGGTGGAGCATCCAGAGGAAACATTGGTTGCTACGCCCATAAGTTGTCCTGATGTAACTGCTGTATTGGACGAAATGGGGAGCTCTTCTGAGGTTAAGGTCATCATTAGCAAGCAACCTCGTGTTTTGACTTTTGGTAGCGAGGAAGTTACAATCCTCTCCGACCCTTTGAAAGAGGCTAATGACAAAGTCATGATGGCCATCCTCAGGTTTGATATGAACATCTCTTGACTTGATACTTCAATCATTTGATTCAATCTGCTTCTAACATTTGTTTATTTATTGCTGCAGTACGGTTATATCTCATTTTCCTAGATCAGTACAGAATCGCGTCTGTATGCTCGATTCTCTTCTTTCAGCTGTACTTAGTGATACCAAGAAGACAGTAGATGATGTTTGTTCAATTCTATAACCTTTAGACTTGGATGGCATACTACTTGTCTTTATGCCATACTATGAGAAGTAAGTATGGTCTCAATCTTTCTTTTACTCTCTTATTTATAATATTGTGTCAATTAATACTTAATATTGTGATAAATCTTATCGCTCTTTATTGGTGATGTAGTTCACATTGGAGCCTGATAGTATGGGACCTTGATGACAACCATTGTTGGTTTGTCAACTCAATTACAGGCTTTCACGGGGTGTTCAAGTAAGTGTTCTTTTATCATATCATTATGAACATGCATCAAGTTACTATTTACTACACAAATTCACTTTGTCATATGTCATGATGGACAGGTCTGCAAACAAGTTAGTTTCTACGATTATGAAAATCAGGGAGCATCAAGACCAACCAAATTTCCAGACACGCCTCGCAGTGGACCAAAAAGACATGTTTAGTAGTGGGTGGAGAATTGCCTACAACTTCATGTTGTATCTCAATGAAATTTTTGAACATGTCTCCATAGAAGCATATACCAAGCTCGAGCTACAAGATTTTGTGGCTAAGACTGTTCACTATCTAACTGCTATCATTGGGAAACAACATGATGGACTCAATGAAGAACCTGAGGGAGGCAAAGAAAAAGAAGAGACAATTCAGTCTCCTTCTGTATCATAGCCTCAAGTAGAAGCATTACAGTCTACACTTGAATTAGAGACTCAATGCATTCTTCCTACACAAGAAGTGGAGACTCAATGTGCATCTACAACATCACATCTTGTAAAGGAGGAAGAGATAAAGTCTATCCCGATTGCACCAGAAGTAGAATCTCAATGTACACCATCCACACAAGTAGAGACTCAATGTACTCTTAGAGAATCACAGCCTCAAGAGGACTCATCAGACTCTATTCAGTTGTAAAACATGTAGAAAGAAACATGAGTCCTTGAAGATTTTTATCTTGTTTGTATTGATTAATGATAGTGTTTTTAAAACTTATGTTAAATGTTGCAATACATTAGGATATTTTATGATATTTTTTCATTACAATACATTAGGTTTTACTTTTTTGAAAGTCTAATTTATTATGTACAATAAATATCTTATGATGAGAATCTAATAATTATATCATTCTTATGTTCCATCACTTTATTTTATAGATTTCAATGTACTCAAAATCTATCATTTATTATGTACAGCAAGTCTAACTTATATTATATTAAAAGAATATCTCATGATGAGATTCTAATAATTACTAACTTATATTATATTAAAAGAATATCTCATGATGAGATTCTATTAATTATATCATTCTTGTGTTCCATCATTTTACTTTATAGATTTCAATGTACTATCACTATCTTATATGTCTCAAATGTCTCCCATTACGGTCTTGCATCCCATCATTTTATTTTATAATGTCTCGCATTACGATCTTGCATCTAGTCATCTTGCATTACGGTCTTGCATCTGTAGTTCTATAAATTTCCTAGTAGTCGTTCATCTTCTATATCTCACCCGCAGCAGACACTTCTTCCACTTTGCTCTTCTTACCTTACTCCTCTCCTCAAGCTTGCTCCTTCCTCTCCTCAAGCTTGCTCCTTCCATCTTGCCCGCAGCCTTGCCTCCTCTTCTCAAGCATACTCCTTTCATCTTGCCTTATCTCCTCTAGTTACCTTCCTCACTCTCGTTACCTTCCTCACCTCGTTCGTCTTCTATATCTCACCCGCAGCAAAAACTTCTTCCACTTTACTCTTCTTACCTTACTCCTCTCCACACTTCTTCCACTTTACTCTTCTTACCTTACTCCTCTCCTCAAGCTTGCTCCTTCCATCTTGCCCGCAACCTTACCTCCTCTTCTCAAGCATACTCCTTTCATCTTGCAGCCATTATGGATCTTTTTAAGGTAATCGATTCTGTCGAGCAAGCCATTAGCAACCTCAAAGAATGGATTGCCGAGAACCAAGGAAAGAGAGAGGAGAGAAAGCAAAATCCAGCTCCATTAACCCAGTACGAGAAGGATGACTTTGCTTGTCAGAAGGGCTTAGAGAAGGAAGAGGAAAGAAAAATAAGTATGGCTACTACTGAAATAGATAAATTGCAGTCATATAGGAGAGAGTTCATAGACTTTCAAAGTGAGATATCTTCGCGTGTGGCTCGTTATGGAAGATTTTCCCCCGAGGAAGCACAAGCCATTCAGAACAAACAAAGTGTTATGCAGGAGAAAATTCATCAATCCTTACTTCTCTTCTATAATTTTAACTACATCGATGAGGAAGAGATGAGCTCAGAATGGGTTGAATTTAGGCTAAGGACTATTCAACCAAGAAATTAGAGGTTTGGCAAAGCATAAGATCATGTACTTCTTGTTCTACCAATATCCATAAGAATTTAATGAGTACCACTCCCATGTATGCTCAAATTTGTCCCATTAGGCACCACACCAATAGCATCGTGCTTTGGATACTTTTGAATAGGGCTCCCATGCTTGAGGGGTTCACCTGAAGAGATTTTAGTGTACCACATGCATTCAAAAGGAGGGGTATTTTAATCCAACTTTTTGGAAAAATTAAAAGGAGGGGTTTCTCAATTCAATTTTTGAAAAAATTCACTTAGTCCATTAGTAAAGAGGGGTGTTTTTATTATGGGAGAAATTTAAATTGAGGGATTTTTTAAATACCCTTTGAAAGCACGTGATACATAGGGTTTCTTAGTAGTGTACCCCCCGAGCTCCCATGGAACTGATAAAGTAAGGTAGTATCATATTTAAATTGCACTTGCTAGCGTAGTGTTTATCATGTGAATTTCTCATAAGGATTTATGTTTCCTTTACAATAAAGTGAGAGGTTTCGAATTGTAAGCCTACAATGAAATGCTTGGTCCTTTGTTGTTCATATAGGAACCCATAGAGTGTTGTGTACCCACCACAAGCTACCAATCGAGGTATTGAGAAAGCTTGTACATGACTCATACAAAAGTTGTGTTCACTAATTTTCAACTCAAATTAAAACAAACATATGGTATTTAATACTTCCTTGTGGTTTCTTTTAACCGTGTGGCATGGAATAACTAATTGTTTGCTTCCATTTTGGTTGTGTTAAGACTAGCATTGCTTGTTGAGGGTTTTTAGGGATTCTATTGTTAGAAATGGGACCCATCATGTGGCATAATATATAAAGATATGAGTTTGACTTTTACCCAAATAATAAAAGCATGTGATCTTGATTAATTGATTGAGATGAACAAGCAAGATTCATAGTCATGAATGAGGGTGCCCAGCCTTAAACACATCCATAGTCTTGTTGCCTTGTTTTTTGCTAGTAATTGGATGTAGAGTGGTACGTTCAGGATGCCATTGGTGATGTCTAGAGAGTGGTCTGTGGGAGGAATGTTTGCAAGCAAAGAAATCTCTTGGAAATGCATGTAAATCAGTATAACAAGAACACCATCCTATGCTTTGCCTAAACCTCTAATTTCTTGGTTGAATTTGGGACATGGATGTCTTTCCAATATGGTATCCATGTATTCATTAAGAATTCCTTATGCATACACCAAGTGGTATGGGACAGTATCTACATTGATATATGTTATGCCCATCATGTTTACTCATTGAAGTGTTTGTAGCTACTATGTTGATATGCTTTTGTGTTTAACGTAACTTGAAAGATTAATTTTGCAAATATTTATTAACAAGTTTAAATTGGATAAGGATTTAGTCAAAGCGATGGAAAAGCAATAAAAAATTTCATATGGAGAACATGTCTTGCTATTTAATTTGATAATATATTATGCGACCATGTTAGCTACATCTACCAAAAGGAGATCAAAAGTTGGCAGCATATAAAGTTAGCAGTTTTTGAATTCATCCACTCCTGCTATATTTACATAATGCAAGTTGAGCCTTTGAAGACATTAGGCAAAACCCTAAGGAGCATCTGGAATTAATTTCAATGTGATATTAAATAGGGCTTGCTTGTGGAAAAGATTTGTAAGACTATGAACTTTATGATAGGAGGACAATAATGGTTCAATTCTTACATATAACTTCAAGTTGCAGTTAGGCTCACTATTGAATTGCCAACTCACAAAAGGGGATTATGAGTCTATAAAAATGCCATACATCCTTAATTTATGTACTTAGGAATGTTTCACATAATTTAGCCCTACTTTGCCCCCCCCCCCTCCCTCCTCCTACTCTCTCTCTCCTCCTTCCATAGACTCCTTCCCCTCTTCTTCCCCTTTTAAGAAAATGGATCTCATGACCTTTGAAACTTCTTCCTTCATATTTTCAAATGAATGTCCAAAACCTTAAGGACAAATGAATCAATACAATCAATGTAATTCATGGATATGGTCACTTCATAATTTGTCTCTTAATCCATTCTACAATTATCATTTCTTCCATGAAAAGAGCATGGAATACACCCACAAGAAAAAATGCTTCTAAGGTCTATTCTCTCCCTCTTCTTTACCTTTTCCTTGACTCACTTTGTATAATCTTTACTTTAAAAGTACTTTTAGAAAAGTTGTAATCTTTCATTTTATTATGATCTCTCATAAATGGTTCACTCAAGCTAGTCAAGGAAAGAACGTTAAGGAATTTTTAGTTTTGTGATGCAAAGTACAAACATGAACAAGAATACCTTCTTCACAGAGGAACGAATTGGAAAAGCATAAAAACCACAACTACAAGAGAATGGCATAATTTGATTTTCCCTAAGTGGAAATGTGGTATTTGCATCAACATAAGCATCGAATTTGGTTAAACAATTGAGGATAGATGTAATGATAGTCATTAGGGGAGAATTGGGGTCTCAAAAGGGCCTCCAATTAGTGTTTCCTAATTTCAAGGGATTAGAGAGTGATTTGAGGTGTACCAATGAGAGTGCTAGAAGGTGTGGGGCAATGGTATGTTGAGGTGGAGGGTGGGTAGGCCTCCAGAGAGCCCCTATTGGTTGCTCCCCTTACACTAGGGACCACCCAAACCATCCCCCCCCTCTTAACCCATGTTTGACCCTCCTACCAGTTGCACCTCCCCCATATGAGCCCAAAACTGCATTCAATGGGATGGTAGGGCCCAAATGGCGAATTTTTCTTCTCCCCTCCCTCTTTCTAGGGCCTCTGCCCCCCACAATTCTGGTCCAGCCTGCCAAATCACTCAGATTTGAACCAAATCCCATGCATTAACCCTCTTCCCCCTCTTTCTTTGCTCCCTCCTCCTCTGGCCTGCTTGCTGCAGCTCTTCTCTCTCTCTCTCTCCCCTCTCCCTCTCCTGTGCTTCTGTTGGAACTACTCTGTCCCTCTCCTTCTCCCTCTCATGTGCCTGTGTTGCTGTTGCTCTGTCCCTCTCCTTCTCCCTCTCCTGTGCCTCTGTTGTTGCTACTCTGTCCCTCTCCTTCTCCCTCTTTGATGCCTCTGTTAGAGCTGCTTTGTCCCTCTCCTTCTCCCTCTCCTATGCCTCTCTTGCTGTTGCTCTATCCCTCTCCTTCTCCCTCTCCTGTGCCTCTGTTGCTGCTGCTCTATCCCTCTCCTTCTCCCTCTTTTGTGCCTTTGTTGCCAGCTGCATTGCCTTGATGTGTGTGTGTGTGTGTAGGAGTCCCATTCTTGCTATTGCAAAATCTGCAAGCATGGTGAGGAGAAAGGCTACAAGACCACACAATATTGTGACCTCTTGTGTCTTCCACAACACCAGAAATGCATTGGATGAGTGGATCCCTTGCACCTATAGCTTAAATGACTGGATAGTGATGAAAGGATCGGCCAAAGGTCCATATAAGCTTCCCAAGAGCAAGAGAGGTGACATCTTGCATGAGTGGAAGGGGCGCATCTTGAAGTTCAAGTTTGGGAAGAAAGGATGGCTCGCAAAAGTGCAACATGTTTACATGGGAAAAGATATGCAGCTTCCTCCATCATTCAATCAATCTAGGATACCATCACACTATGAGCCTTTCTATCTATGTACCTTTTTCACCTATAAGTGTAATGAGTCTATTTGAAAATTTTGTGTTTGGTTTCTAAGAGCTCTTATTCATGGTGGCAGATGTTTTCCCTTCGGACCTCGAGGAGTGGGAACCAGTTGAATCATTTATAGGCAAGTTTACTGCGATTCATGCTCGATTCATGAGGATTTAGGTAAGCAAATGCATGCCAGCGAGAAGTTGGCCTCCTTGTGAATGAAGAATGTGTATTGGTATAATGCAACATACATCACTCCAACGACATCATCAAGCTATGGCCGTTTGCAAACCATTGCAACACCACAACTGCAAGACATGCAGGATTGTAGCAATGTGGACTCGAGGACATTGCAATTGTACAAGGACAAGATTGCAAAGGATGTGGGCATGGCCATGAAGTTTACATTTGGATCCAAATGGGCTAGGTTATCTTGGTTTATGCCTCTGCACATTTTTGCTTCTTTATTTTAGAATATACATATGCATAGAACAAAAACTATGTGGTCCTGTAAGCGTGTAGATGAAAATGCTCTTGAAGATTTACTTGGGATGAATTGGGAAACCAAGTTAGGCAACCAAAAGGGTGATGTGTTTCAATTTCATGCATGTAAAGACAATGTGGTTATTAGATACCATTTGTCATGCCAAATGTTGTATTTAGTTTTTCAGTACAGGAGCTGGAAGAAAACAAATGGCCAGTGGCTTCCCCTTGACTCTAATGATGAAGACAATACGGGGGTAAGTTTGTCTATTGATGTTGAAGAGGGAGATGTCAAGAATGTGAATGTCACATCGCAATGGACTCTAAGGGATGTGCGAGAACACCTATTGGTCATGGAGGAGGGCATGTCAGAGTCCTTCTACTTTGCCTTAAATGGTGGTAAGATCAGCCCCCGTGTGGAGAAGTGCATGCATAGTGCCAATTTCATTCCTCCTGCAACTTTGAAGATTGCCAACAATGTGTTTGACTAGTGCAGCATTTAATGGTTTGTCAAATCCTAGTTATTGCTTCAAAAGATGATGGACAATTAAATTAAAATGTTATTTCTTTTAATGTTTTCTCCTTTTAGTTCATGGTAAATGTTTTTCAAAAAAATTGGGGATTTTATGATTAATTTTAATTTTTAGGGTTTTGATATATATTAAGGGGTAAGAGCCCTTTTAACATCACATTCTCACTTTCACATTTAGAGATCAGCCATAGAAACTCCCATCGTCCTCAGAAGTTACTCCCTCCATCAATTGCTATTTGCCATGGATTTAGCTAGAACCGTGTTCCATGACTTCATCTCACGAACTACATTTGCAAATTGTGAGGAAGAGCTATTTTTAGTGTTTGATAGGACTTTAGATGTCCTAGGCACATATATGCGAGCCAAGGATGACTTCTCACATCTCATCCTTTACATGCAAGATAATTTCTCAAATTTTGCCTATACACTTGACCACACTTCAAAGACATGGTTTCCCATAGATTACATAAAGTATCTGCTCATAGAAGAACCCAAGTTTATAAAGCGCTTGGCCCGCTTTTGTGACAACCTTACAGAGGAAGGGTTTAGGACAGTTGAAGTTCAAGACATTCGAGACGCAGGGATCATCGGAAATACATGCACCAAATTCCATTCATGGGAGATGACATTCATCTTCCTTCTCCAAGAAGGAAATTTAGAGGAAGAAGCCTCATCGTCTAGCACCCCCTCTAGTATAACTGCTGATTTGGTCATCCTTAAACTAGACTCGGACATCTACATGGAAGAGAGTCTTGATGATCCAACAGAGGAGATGGAAGCAGCTCAAGCATTGAGCCTACTTCAAGAGCCCCTAGTAGAGCAAGAATCTGCATCGGAGACCGTTGACCCAGACTCAGAATTATGGTCCTTGTCCCCCCTCATCATCGATGGAGAAGAGTACGTATTCCTCCATGACATAGAGATTCTTTTTGGACTATGAGAGGATGAGGCACTGAGAGTCCTATTGGGGTTCGATGTTGACACAAGTGTCAAAGATCCCGGGGTTTTAGGTACCGAAGACAAGACAATGGAAGACTTTCTCTTGACGATGCTGGTTTCAATGAGGGATGCAGACATGTTTGTATACAATGCACAACCCTCTCATGCAGAAGCTTCCACCTCCCAAATGGAACATCACACAGCACCTGGCTCCATCAACATTGCAAATGAGGAAGGGATAGAAGCCGACGACGTTGTAGTGATAAGTTCGAACAATATTTTTTATTTTGATGTTCTTTCAGTATAATTTGTTTTGTCGGTCTTCTAATGTTGTTTGAATTGTTGCAGGATGTGTTTGAGCTTGATGAATTCTCATCTCGACAGGGTAATGTTCGCAGCACATTTGGCCGAGATCATTCTTTGGCCCATTACCTTGGCAAAGTTGCAGAGCATATCATGGTCTTTCACAGCAAATTTTCTCCTCGAGGTCCTTCGGAGCTGCTGAAGTGCAAGGCATTGTCGCGTGCTATCGGATACTCCTACATTACTAGGAATGTCGACAAAGTCATTTTGGTACATCGCCTAGCTGCTGCTATCACTGCCTTTGGATCGAACATTCATGGCAGGGCATTTATGGCAGCGGCTATGTCTTTGGCAACAAGAGAGGAGGATGTTAGTGCTGTTGCGGCTAGATTTATATCTAGGAATCCACTAGGGGATTCAAAGACCCCTATTCTTGATGTACTCGAACTAGCCAAGAAGAAAGATAGCCTATGAGGCCTTTTGTATATATAAACATATATTTCAATGGATACATGACTACATGTCTTTATTATTTGTTTTAAGTTATCATTGCTCGTCATGAATTCCATTGTATTTTGTTTAAGTCGATGATGATATATTTTCTCCATCATTTTAATTGTGTTAATTTAATAAATTTCTAGCCAATTCAGTATCATTTTCACCAATTCTAGGTATCGAGAGTTCAGTTCTATCAAATCCTGAAGGAATTTCACCATCGCGCAGAAGGGAAAAGTGTCCGGCACGTCACCAAGACCCTAGAAAGTTTAAAACCAACCATGGCGCCATGGTGGGTTTTGGGCTTTCTGGGGCCCTGGCGATGTGCCTGACACTTTTCCCTTCTGCGCGATGGTGAAATTTCTTCAGGATTTGACAAAATTCAAAACTTACATTAAAATGATCAGTTACTATAGTCATAGAAATGGAAAATACACAACAATGTGATAGTGTAGAGAATGTCGATATATTTTATTTAAAAAATCAACCCTTGGGGCTTAGATACAAGATAGTGCCTTCAAGGGTAGGGGGTGGTCTAAGTCCTAAGAGTGGGCTATAAGAGAATCTAGGGCTTCAAACTTGGGTCACTCCGTAGCCACTTCACTAGAGCCATGTCCTTGTCCATGACTGTGATGCGCTTTGCATGGATGGCACACAAGTTCACATCCTCAAACAAAGCGGTGGTCACTTGCTCCACAGCCTCTTGGAGCACCCCCATAGCTCCTGTGTTGAAGCGCACGTTGTCCTTGTATCCCTGTGCTATCTCCCTTACTATACGTTGGAAGGGAGCACATGGGATCAAGTTGTTGGTGGTCTTCTACATTTGCTTGATCTCCCTTAGGGCCCATGCTCCTGGCTTTGCTCTATACGGCTTCTTGACTCTTGGTGGGGCCTTATAGGTACCCGAACACCTTCCCACGGCCTCCTGTCTGCCTTGAACTTCTTCCGCTACTCTTGTCTGCATTGGTACTTGTCCGAGTCCTCTCGCTGACATCTGGAGCTTTGGCCTTGTTTGGGATAGGGATTCCTCGGAGTCTGCTTTACCCTCCTCATGGGCACAAGGATCATCTTTGCGATGGGTTGTATCTTTGGGAGAGGGAAGATGGCGCTCTTCCTGGCAGTCTGTTGGTCCTCAGGAAGCCTCTCTATGTCTGAGAGGTTATCGAACACATTTTGTTCGATACAGAGAGGGCTCTCATGGGGAAGGGAAGGCCGAGGGGGAGGCTAAGGGGAAGGCTGAGGGGAAGGCTGAGGGTCAGACTGAGGCTGAGGTTGAGGGGAAGGTTGAGGGGAAGGTTGAGGGTCTGAGGCTGAGGGGAAGGCTGAGGGGAAGGCTAGGGAGAAGGCTGAGGGGAAGGCTGAGGGGAAGGTTGAGGTTGAGTGGAAGGCTGAAGCTCAAGAGAAGCCTGGGAGACCTCAAGAGAGTTGGGGGAGGGCTCATGAGTGTCGAGGGAGGTGCCACCGGACCCAGATAGCTTCGTGTGTGCGGATGCCATGGAGGTGGTGGAGCTAGAGGAGGAAGGGTGGAGGCGACGTCTAGTGGGTCTAGTAGTGTTCTTAACTCTTGCCATTGAATAATGAGAGTTAGGGTTTTTAAAAACATTTTATAAGGGCCCATCATGTTTTGACATCCCTTTCAATTACATTTAGGGTTTCATCATGCCCCCGCCCCTGCCCTAACCCCTCCAACCCCCCCCACCCTCGTCGCCCTCCCCCCCCCTTGCCCTCCCCCTACTTGCCCCGCCCACACCCGTTGCCCTCCCCCATACCCCCCATCCCCCCACCCTTGCTATCACTCCACCCCTCCCCTTGCCCCACCCCATGCCCCTCCCTTCTCTCCCCCCTCCTTCACCATGTCCCCACTTTCCCCAACGTCATGTGAATACAAAAATTGTGGTCAAAATAAGCAAGATATGAAAGAGCGAGTACACAAATTGTGGTCAAAATAAGCAATATATTTATTTCATATTTGTATACAATTACACCATAGCTTTTGTTGGTGGTTGGACCCATCTACTCCCTTCTCTCACTCTAGCTTGCAACCAATGTGTGACTCCTCAACTCCCTATGGATGCTTTCCATGCACTATGCCTTCTATTCTTTGATACAATTTGAACTGCTTTTGCAAGTTCTGATGCCTTTTCCTTTTCAGACTTCAAAGTCCTTCCTAGTAAACATCTAAAAAACCAGTCGAACATCTCATGCAATGCATTGCTGCAAGTGACACCACCACCATGCCTTGAGTTCTTGAAGTAGGCTGCCTTGGCTCTATAGTGCAACTTCTCCATGCCTCGTGTATTTCAAATGGACAAAGGACCCCAATTTAGTACAAACCATGGTCCATCTACGTAGAGAATATGCTGCAAACATGATGAGAATCAAATCAGCAACAAAAACTGTTTATAAAGCAAGTGCTAAATGTTACGATGGTGCCAAGATTACCATGTAATGTGTAATGTGCGACTCCCCCCATGCTTTCACCATTAATTGCATAAACTCTTTCACAGCCATCTTGAACCTTTCATAATACATCTCATCGATTTGAACTTGGCGAAGCAATTTTATCAATGCATTTACCTTTGTCCATACTTTAGCTCTCAAAGTTGCTACTTGAGAATGAGAAGCCTTATTGGTCGTGCATTCACACAATGCTTTCCAATATTCCCAACCCAAACTACTTTGAGACAATGTATGTTTGTCTCTGTTGAGATTGTGGTTTGATAGGAATCTCCTTGCCTTCCCTCTACCCATGGACACTTTTGCAGGAAGATTCTGTGTTGGCCCAGACATGTTTTAATCCTCCTTAAGTTTGACATGTCCTCCATGGAATCCTATCTCTGACAATAACTTCTCAGCTTCTGGAATGCACCATGCGGATACTTCTTGCAGAATTAAATTCCAAGCATAAACAAGATGCAAAGACAACAACTTATCAAGTATGCATAGTTCTGCATGTAAAGTACATATGTGTACTCTCTCAAGTGGGAAGGGCAAGATGGGATCCCATTTTGGATCCTTCTTGTCGTGATTGGGAGCTTGCATTTGGCTGCAAGATAGAATGCCATTCTCCCATTGTAAGCCAGCCTTTTGCTTACGTTGCGAACACATGCAATAAAGGCATGTGTTCATTGCATTTGCCCCTGTATCACAACCATGCAAGCACTTGAGGGTTTTCAAATCACCAACAAGATGCCATTCAACTTGAAAGGTTCCATGGCCATCGACTGTCAATGTTTGCCCTTCCTCTTGGTCAATGGTATTCCTGTTCTATCTAGAACCCACTTCAATGTCCCATGGCACTCTTTTGGAGTCTCAAATGCTGCAAGCCACCATATATCTTTCTCTGATTGCACTGAGAAATCTTGCGCTACTTCTTCATCCCCTTGAACAAAGGCTAAGGCTTTATTCATAATGCAGATGCTGACTCTCTCTAACTTGTGTTCTTTCACCAATTGAGCTTCATCCATTTTGATGACAAATATGAGCTTTCCATTGCAATCTATACAACAAAAGAGAAAAATCGTTAGGATAAACATGATATAGGAAATGAACTAAGTAAAGTGCAATGCTATAATGGATTTTCTCTTACCATCTTCTCTCATGCCATAGAATTTGACCATTGCTTGTTGCAGTTTCTCAACATCTAAGTAGACATTGTTGAAAGCATTCATCTCAAAGGTTTGCAAGCCAGATTTCTTTTTACTGTTCCAAGTCATTGTGCCCCTTACGCAATGTTACCCTCCAAGCATTTCTCTTGCACATTGGTTTGTTTCTCGCCATGCAGGTGTGGGTAGGGGCACTGTAGACTTCTTATACTTTCCCAAAATAGCAGACTTGAAAATTTTGAAAATAGATGTGTAAGCTTCACGACTTACACCAGCAGTATCACAAGCTGCAAGCATCTCCTTTGCATCCACAATATCCTTGAAGTCCTTCATCACCTCCTTAGCAACTTGCACATGTAGGCGCTTGTGTCTTGGGTCCCTTATTATCCCAATGACATCGCTTGACTTGAATAAACTAGCTAGAGCATATGAACAGTCAATATCATCCCCGTCCATTCTTCCCATCACATCTTCCATGAAGTTTCTAAAGAAGAACACAATAAAAACTTAGTCACAAATAGTGTAGCACAAAAGAGTGTAATCTCATTGGAACATTTGATAACCAACCTTGTAGCCTGGACTCTCCTCTTTCTAGCAACACTAGTGGGTGCCAATGCATCCATGCTATGTAAGTACCTTCTTTTCCTCTCCTTTAATCCCAAAGGTGTTTCTTTCATCTTTTGCACTCGTTCTTCTACCTTCTCTCATTCCTTCTCCACGGCTCATCGAACTTGATTGTATATAGATCTTTCCGAGCCTTTTTCAGACTCAGCTAGCTTACAGAGTGACTCTTCTAATTTATGTCGCTCCAACTCCAATGCAGTTCGCTCCAAGTCCAATGCTTTAGCTTTATCATGAAGATCTTGGTTCTCCCTTTGAAGATCCTGCATAGAGTTGTGCATTGCAACAATGGTGCTATTTCCTAAATGTGCTAGCATCTCTGCTTGGGCTCTGTGCATCTCGCTTGCTTGCATAGCCATTGACTGAGCATTGTTTAACCGATTGCAATAACCAAGCAACCCCGCATGTCCATTTCCAACAAACCAAACTAGCTCATGCATTGTATGGAAAGGAGGGCTCTTTTGGTTGTCAGGATCTAAAGGATACAAGAATCCTTCTACCCAAAGGTCGAGATGCTTCTTTCCTTGAGAATGAAGATTGTGGATTTTGGAAGCTCCCCTCAATCCTAGACTACATGTGCTTGCATATTCAGCCTCCAACTTTAAGTGAACCTGGTACTTGTTGGAGACATCCTCAAATGGTGCCATGATTAAAGGAGTGTAGAGAGGGAGAAGATGTGGAGATGCAGGCTTGAAGGAGTAGCATGCAGGAAGAGGGAGGGCGAGGAGGAGGAGGGATGGGGGAGGGAGGACGAGTAATTGAAGAGGAGGAAAGGGGGGTAGACCAACAAGTGTGGAGTGTGAGGAGGAGTAGGCATGGAGGAGGAGGGAGTGAGGAGGGAGGAGCAGGAGGGACGGGGGAGGAGGAGCAACGGTGGAGGAGGAGGGAGGGGGAGGGGAGGAGGAGCAGGCATGGAGGAGGGAGGGAAAGGGAGGACAGGAGGAGCAGGCATGGAGGAGGGAGGGAGGGAGGGGGAGGAGGTGGAAGGGGGAGGAGGGAGTGAGGAGGGGGAGGGGGAGGGGAGGAGAGGGGAGGGGGAGGAGGGAGGGAGGGAGGGGGAGGAGGAGGGAGGGGGAGGAGGGAGTGAGGAGGGGGAGTGAGGGAGGGGGAGGGGGGGGGGGAGGGAGGGAGGGAGGAGAGAGAAGGAGGGAGGGAATTCAAAATTCAAAATTTGAAATTTGAATTTTTTGGTTCCCACCTAGGAGTAAGAGTTGTGTAAGAGGTGGGGTCACTTTTAGGCTTAACCCACCTAGGTGAGGGGGGGTTAGGACTTTTTGGGACCTACCTTGGCCCTTTCATTAGGACTAATCCATTTCTTAATCCATTCCTTATGAGGCCCTTTTGAGACCCCAATTCTCCCCTAATGCATATTTTACATTGGCACTCATCGGTCAACATTTAAAATGAAATGCTAAAATATCTAAGATCCTTCCTTATCCTTGATGATGCATGTATAACACAGGATTAGATAAAGTGGGACAAAAGTTGCATTTTGGGAATTTCGAAATTGGGTGGATTTCATTAAAATTGGGAAAGGCTTCATTAAATTTGGGAAATTTTCCATTGATTGTGGGAATTTTACCAATATTGAATAAGCTAATATTTGGAATTCCAATGATTATGAAAAACTTCATTGGTTGTGAAACAATTCATTGTGTATAAAAACCGGAACAAAGCATTTGTGGCAGAGTTTGAAAATCATGTATTTGGTGGTGTTAATAAACACTGTCTAGGGACAACATGTATATTTTACTTGAGGTGTTAATAAACACCAGTTGGTGGTGTTAACAAACACCATGCATAGTGAGTTCCACTAGAAACAAAGCAGTTGTTGGTGAAGGTCAGCTTCTGAAAATTGTCATATTAATAATATGCAAATACCCATTGACAAGATAACAACAATTGAGAAACATCACATGAGAACACACCTTACAATGGAAGTTTGGGAGATTAAGAGGGAGAAAATCGACACCATTTTCTATGCTCTGATACCAAGCAAGCTCTCCTGTGCTTTGATACATACGCTTTGTGGAATCTTGATCTTCTTGGGTCTATTTATGGATTTTGATGTCCATGACCAGACAATTGCATCAATACACTCCCATACTTGTGGATCCAACCTATTCTCTGCCCAATACTTGTTCTAGCAATCAACATAGGCATCTGCATCACTGAGCCCCTTTCTCTTAACTGATGGTGCCCAATACTAAATTAATAATTTCTTGAAATTAGGAGAAGCATCATCCATCTCGGCACTTGATATGGCAACCCCAAGCCATATGGGGTATATAGGATCTGATGGCCTCACCAAGACGAAGTCACCTTGCTTAACATCCACCATTGGTCTAAACTCTTTCCTCGACTTAACCTTTAGAGGCCCACGATAGTGATCATTCCATTCCTCATAGCCTTGGAAATCATTAATGCAAGCATCTATATCATCCTCCTCATCAGGAGATTGTGTTCTTGGCCAAAACTCTCTGTACACTCCTATCTCTGAGATGTTTTCCTGTTCGAGCTCACCGATCATGGTTTTCCAATAGTCTATCACTGGCCTAATGTAGGACTCATAGGATGCATTCTTTCCACTTGCACATTTCTCCCAAAACTTAATGTAATCCTTTATCCCTGATATTACTTGCAAGTGATCTCTCACAAATGCAGCCATTGGCAGTATATCCGGACAACCTGTTGGCAACAATGATCGACCCTCACTATCTTTCTTCCATAGCTCAATTCCCCCTTCAATGGGCATCCAATTCGGTGATTTTGGATGCACCTTGTACTGCATCATTGGTATGTCACCTTGCATGTAAAATCAAAATTGTAATGGCTTTGCATGTCCAACTAGCATTTCTTGCCCATCACATAGGTAGCCATCTACATAATCCTTGAAGTTAGGAACCCGTGTAAGAACAAATGGTGCCGGTGAAGATGATGTACATTTTTTGAATGTATCCATCAGATGCGGGAAAGTGAATGTTTGTCCCACCCGCAAGCTCTCAGAAAACCTGCTGAACATTGCATCAATGTCCTCATGTGTGTGCCCTACCATCAAGAAGCCCAATTGAACTGTCTTGAAAATGACCCTTGCTACAAGAAGAGAAAGGTATGCAAACAAGTATCTATTTTTGTTCTCAGACCCACAATTATCTAGTTGGAGTAGCAAGTTCTCTGGCAACTTTTGGAATGGTGGCTCAATAGCAACACTCCCCTCTAAAGAGGGTGGGTTTTCTCTTGTATTTGACGGAAAAAAATTCACACGTGTCTATAGCCCTTGCAATGAAGTTGTCATGGCCTCCGTGACAAACTTCGGGTCACTTTTCGATATAGTTTCTAGATTTGCATTTGTGATCGTATTGTCACCATCGGATATGATTTGCATGGTCGATCACGCATTATACACCATTTTTTCCCTAAGTGTTATCTGACCAAGTACTTATCGGATGGGTGTGCCTCATTGATAACATTTCAATATCACCTAGGTTAAGGCGTACAAAAAGTTTTGTGCCCATCGGATATCATTTGAATGGTCGATTGAGCATTAAATACTATTTTTGCTCTAGTGTCGTGCACATCCGTCAAAAAACACGCTACTAGTTATGTTATCCAATCAAGCACTTATGGGATGGGCGTGCCACTTTGCATATAAGTCTATTCCACCGAGTTGAAGGTGTGTGCAAATTATCATGCCCATCGGATATGCTTTGCATGGTCGATCGAGCATTAAATACCATTTTTGCCTTAGTGCCATGCACATCCGTAAAAAAACACGCTGCTAGGTGTGTTATCTGACCAATTACTTATCGAATGGGTGTGCCTCATTGTGAAAATTTCAATACCACCTAGGTTGAGGTGTACAAAAAGTATTGTGCCCATCGGATATGCTTTGCATGGTCGATCGAGCAATAAATACTATTTTTGCTCTAGTGTCATGCACATTCGTCAAAAAACACGCTGCTAGGTATGTTATCCGATCAAGAACTTATGGGATGGGCGTGCCACTTTGCATGTGAGTGGATTCCACCTAGTTGAAGGTGTGTGCAAAGTATTGTGCCCATCGGATATGCTTTGCATTGTCGATCAAGCATAAAACACCGTTTTTGCGTTGGTATCATGCACAACCACGAAAAAACACGGTCCTAGGTATATTATTCAAACTAGTACTTATCGGATGGGGGCTCTAGTTTGCACGCAAGTCTGTTTCCACTAGGTTGAGGTGTGTGCAAAGTATTGTCACCATCGGATATGATTTGCATGGTCGATCACGCATTATACACCGTTTTTTTCCTAGTGGTATGCACATCCGCAAAAAAACACGCCCTTAGGTATGTTATCTGACCAAGTACTTATCGGATGGGTGTGCCTCTTTGACAACATTTTAATACCACCTAGGTTGAGGTATAAGAAAAGTATTATGCCCATCAGATATGCTTTGCATGGTCCATCAAACATTAAATACCATTTTTGCCTTAGTGCCATGCACATCCGGTAAAAAACACGCTGCTAGGTGTGTTATCCGATCAAGCACTTATGCGATGGGAATTCCACTTTGCATGTAACTCAATTCCACCTAGTTGAAAGTGTGTGCAAAGTATCGTGCCCATCGGATATGCTTTGCATGGTCGATCGAGCATTAAATACAATTTTTGCCTTAGTGCCATGCACATCCGTAAAAAAACACACTGCTATGTGTGTTATCTGATCAAACACTTATGCGATGGGTATGCCACTTTGCATGTAAGTCAATTCCACCTAGTTGAAGGTGTGTGCAAAGTATTGTGCCCATCGGATATGCTTTGCATGGTCGATCGAGCATTAAATACTATTTTTGCTCTAGTGTCATGCACATCCGTCAAAAAACACACTGCTAGGTATGTTATCGAATCAAGCACTTATGGGATGGGCGTGCCACTTTGCATGTAAGTCAATTCCACCTAGTTGAAGGTGTGTGCAAAGTATCGTGCCAATCGGATATGCTTTGCATGGTCGATCGAGCATTAAATACAATTTTTGCCTTAGTGCCATGCACATCCGTAAAAAAAACACACTTCTACGTGTGTTATCTGATCAAGCACTTATGCGATGGGCGTGCCAGTTTTCATGTAAGTCAATTCCACCTAGTTGAAGGTTTGTGCAAAGTATTGTGCCCATCGGATATGAATGGTCGATCGACCATTAAATACTATTTTTGCTCTAGTGTCATGCACATCCGTAAAAAAACACGCTGATAGGTATGTTATCCAATCAAGTATTAGGCCCATCTGATATGCTTTGAATGGTTGATCGAGCATTAAATACCATTTTTGCCTTAGTGCCATGCACATCCGTAAAAAAACACGCTGCTAGGTGTGTTATCCGATCAAGCACTTAGGCGATGGGAATGCCACTTTGCATGTAAGTCAATTCCACCTAGTTGAAGGTGTGTACAAAGTATCGTGCCAATCGGATATGCTTTGCATGGTCGATCGAGCATTAAATACCATTTTTGCCTTAGTGCCATGCACATCCGTAAAAAAAACACACTTCTACGTGTGTTATCTGATCAAGCACTTATGCGATGGGCATGCCACTTTTCATGTAAGTCAATTCCACCTAGTTGAAGATTTTTGCAAAGTATTGTGCCCATCGGATATGCTTTGCATGGTCGATCGACCATTAAATACTATTTTTGCTCTAGTGTCATGCACATCCGTAAAAAAACACGCTGATAGGTATGTTATCCAATCAAGCACTTATGGGATGGGCGTGCCACTTTGCATGTAAGTCAATTCCACCTAGTTAAAGGTGTGTGCAAAGTATCGTGCCCATCGGATATGCTTTGCATGGTCGATCGAGCATTAAATACCATTTTTGCCTTAGTGCCATGCACATCCATAAAAAAACACGCTGCTAGGTGTGTTATCTGATCAAGCGCTTATGCGATGGGCATGCCACTTTGCATGTAAGTCAATTCCACCTAGTTGAAGGTGTGTGCAAAGTATTGTGCCCATCGGATATGCTTTGCATTGTCGATCAAGCATAAAACACCGTTTTTGCCTTGGTGTCATGCACAACCATGAAAAAACACGGTCCTAGGTGTGTTATTCAAACTAGTACTTATCGGATGGGGGCTCCAGTTTGCACGCAAGTCCGTTTCAACTAGGTTGAGGTGTGTGCGAAGTATTGTCACCATCGAATATGATTTGGATGGTCGATCACGCATTATACACCGTTTTTTCCCTAGTGGTATGCACATCTGCAAAAAAACACGCCCTTAGGTATGTTATCTGACCAAATACTTATTGGATGGGTGTGCCTCTTTGACAACATTTTAATACCACCTAGGTTGAGGTATAGGAAAAGTATTATGCCCATCGGATATGCTTTGCATGGTCGATCGAGCATTAAATATCATTTTTGCCTTAGTGCCATGCACATCCGTAAAAAAACACACTACTAGGTGTGTTATCCGATCAAGCACTTATGCGATGGGAATGCCACTTTGTATGTAAGTCAATTCCACCTAGTTGAAGGTGTGTGCAAAGTATCGTGCCCATCGGATATGCTTTGCATTGTCGATCAAGCATAACACACCGTTTCTGCCTTAGTGTCATGCACAACCATATACTTTGCACGCAAGTCCGTTTTGACTACTTTGAGGTGCGTGCAAAGTATTGTCACCATCGGATATGATTTGCATGGTCGATTACGCATTATACACCATTTTTTCCCTAATGATATGCACATTCGCAAAAAAACACGCCATTAGGTGTGTTATCTGACCAAGTACTTATCGGATGGGTGTGCCTCATTGCGAACATTTCAATACCACCTAGGTTGAGGCGTACGAAAAGTTTTGTGCCCATCGGATATCCTTTGCATGGTCGATCAAGCATTAAATTCTATTTTTGCTCTAGTGTTATGCACATCCGTCAAAAAACACGCTGCTAGGTATGTTATCCGATCAAGCACTTATGGGATGGGCGTGCCACTTTGCATGTAAGTCGATTCTACCTAGTTGAAGGTGTGTGCAAAGTATTGTGCCCATCGGATATGCTTTGCATTGTTGATCAAGCATAAAACACCGTTTTTATCTTAGTGTCATGCACATTCGTCAAAAAAAGCAGTCCTAGATGTGTTATTCAAACTAGTACTTATCAGATGGGGGCTCTAGTTTGCACACAAGTCCGTGTCAACTAGGTTGAGGTGTGTGCAAATTATTGTCACCATCGGATATGATTTGCATGGTCGATCACGCATTATACACCGTTTTTTACCTAGTGGTATGCACATCCGCAAAAAAACAAGCCCTTGGGTATGTTATCTGACCAAGTACTTATCGTATGGGTGTGCCTCTTTGACAACATTTTAATACCACCTAGGTTGAGGTATAGGAAAATTATTATGCCCATCGGATATGCTTTGCATGGTCGATCGAGCATTAAATACCATTTTTGCCTTAGTGCCATGCACATTCATAAAAAAACACGCTGCTAGGTGTGTTATCCGATCAAGCGCTTATGCGATGGGAATGCCACTTTGCATGTAAGTCAATTCCACCTAGTTGAATGTGTGTGCAAAGTATCGTGCCCATCGGATATGCTTTGCATGGTCGATCGAGCATTAAATTCCATTTTTGCCTTAGTGCCATGCACATCCGTAAAAAAACACACTGCTAGGTGTGTTATCTGATCAAGAACTTATGCGATGGGCGTGCCACTTTTCATGTAAGTCAATTCCACCTAGTTGAAGGTGTGTGCAAAGTATCGTGCCCATCAGATATGCTTTGCATTGTCGATCAAGCATAACACACTGTTTTTGCCTTAGTGTCATGCACAACCATATAAAAACACGGCCATAGGTGTGTTATTCAAATAAGTACTTATCAGATGGGGGATCCACTTTGCACGCAAGTCCTTTTTAACTACTTTGAGGTGCGTGCAAAGTATTGTCACGATCGGACATGATTTGCATGGTCGATTACGCATTATACTCCATTTTTTTCCTAATGATATGCACATTCGCAAAAAAACACGCCATTAGGTGTGTTATCTGACCAAGTACTTATCGGATGGGTGTGCCTCATTGAGAACATTTCATTACCACCTAGGTTGAGGCATACAAAAAGTTTTGTGCCCATCGGATATCCTTTGCATGGTCGATCGAGCATTAAATTCTATTTTTGCTCTAGTGTTATGCACATCCGTCAAAAAACACGCAGCTAGGTATGTTATCTGATCAAGCACTTATGGGATGGGCGTGCCACTTTGCATGTAAGTCGATTCTACCTAGTTGAAGGTGTGTGCAAAGTATTGTGCCCATCGGATATGCTTTGCATTGTCGACCGTTTTTGTCTTAGTGTCATGCACATTTGTCAAAAAACGCAGTCCTAGATGTGTTATTCAAACTAGTACTTATCGGATGGGGGCTCCAGTTTGCATGCAAGTCTGTTTCAACTAGGTTGAGGTGTGTGCAAAGTCTTGTCACCATCGGATATGATTTGCATGGTCGATCACGCATTATACACCGTTTTTTCCCTAGTGGTATGCACATCCGCAAAAAAACACGCCCTTGGGTATGTTATCTGACCAAGTACTTATCGGATGGGTGTGCCTCTTTGACAACAATTTAATACCACCTAGGTTGAGGTATAGGAAAAGTATTATGCCCATCGGATATGCTTTGCATGGTCGATCGAGCATTAAATACCATTTTTGCCTTAGTGCCATGCACATCCGTAAAAAAACACGCTGCTAGGTGTGTTATCCGATCAAGCACTTATGCGATGGGAATGCGACTTTGCATGTAAGTCAATTCCACTAAATTGAAGGTGTGTGCAAAGTATCGTGCCCATCGGATATGCTTTGCATGGTCTATCGAGCATTAAATTCCATTTTTGCCTTAGTGCCATGCACATCCGTAAAAAAACACGCTGCTAGGTGTGTTATTTGATCAAGCACTTATGCGATGGGTGTGCCACTTTGCATGTAAGTCAATTCCACCTAGTTGAAGGTGTGTGCAAAGTATCGTGCCCATCGGATATGCTTTGCATTGTCGATCAAGCATAACACACTGTTTTTGCCTTAGTGTCATGCACAACCATATAAAAACACGGCCATAGGTGTGTTATTCAAGTAAGTACTTATCAGATGGGGGATCCACTTTGCACGCAAGTCCGTTTTAACTAAGTTGAGATGCGTGCAAAGTATTGTCACCATCGGATATGATTTGCATGGTCGATCACGCATTATACACCATTTTTTTCACATCCGCAAAAAAACACGCCATTAGGTGTGTTATCTGACCAAGTACTTATCGGATGGGTGTGCCTCATTGAGAACATTTCAATACCACCTAGGTTCAGGCATACGAAAAGTTTTGTACCCATTGGATATCCTTTGCATGGTCGATCGAACATTAAATACTATTTTTACTCTAGTGTCATGCACCTCCGTCAAAAAACACGCTGCTAGGTATGTTATACGATCAAGCACTTATGGGATGGGCGTGCCACTTTGCATGTAAGTCGATTCTACCTAGTTGAAGGTATGTGCAAAGTATTGTGCCCATCAGATATGCTTTGCATTGTCGATCAAGCATAACACACTATTTTTGCCTTAGTGTCATGCACAACCATATAAAAACACGACCATAGGTGTGTTATTCAAATAAGTACTTATGAGATGGGGGCTCCACTTTGCACGCATGTTTGTTTTAACTACGTTGAGGTGCGTTCAAAGTATTGTCACCATCGGATATGATTTGCATGGTCGATTACGCATTATACACCATTTTTCCCCTAATGATATGCACATCCGCAAAAAAACACGCCATTAGGTGTGTTATCTAACCAAGTACTTATTGGATGGGTGTGCCTCATTTAGAAAATTTCAATACCACCTAGGTTGAGGCATACGAAAATTTTTGTGCCCATCGGATATCCTTTGCATGGTCGATCGAGCATTAAATACTATTTTTACTCTAGTGTCATACACATCCATCAAAAAACATGCTGCTAGGTATGTTATACGATCAAGCACTTATGGGATGGGCGTGCCACTTTGCATGTAAGTCAATTCCACCTAGTTGAAGGTGTGTGCAAAGTATCGTGCCCATCGGATATGCTTTGCATGGTCGATCGAGCATTAAATTCCATTTTTGCCTTAGTGCCATGCACATCCGTAAAAAAACACGCTGCTAGGTGTGTTATCTGATCAAGGACTTATGCGATGGGTGTGCCACTTTGCATGTATGTCAATTCCACCTAGTTGAAGGTGTGTGAAAAGTATCGTGCCCATCGGATATGCTTTGCATTGTCGATCAAGCATAACACACTGATTTTGCCTTAGTGTCATGCACAACCATATAAAAACACGGCCATAGGTGTGTTATTCAAATAAATACTTATCAGATGGGGGCTCCACTTTGCACGCAAGTCCGTTTTAACTACGTTGAGGTGCATGCAAAGTATTGTCACCATCGGATATGATTTGCATGGTCAATCACGCATTATACACCATTTTTTCCCTAATGATATGCACATCCGCAAAAAAACACGCCATTAGGTGTGTTATCTGACCAAGTACTTATCGGATGGGTGTGCCTCATTGAGAACATTTCAATACCACCTAGGTTGAGGCATACGAAAAGTTTTGTGCCCATCGGATATCCTTTGCATGGTCGATCGAGCATTAAATACTATTTTTACTCTAGTGTCATGCACATCCGTCAAAAAACACGCTGCTAGGTATGTTATACGATCAAGCACTTATGGGATGGGCGTGCCACTTTGCATGTAAGTTGATTCTACCTAGTTAAAGGTGTGTGCAAAGTATTGTGCCCATCGGATATGCTTTGCATTGTCCATCAAGCATAAAACACCGTTGTTGCCTTAGCGTCATGCACAATCGTCAAAAAACACGATCGTAGGTGTATTTTTCAAACAAGTACTTATCGGATGGGGATGCCACTTTGCACACAAGTCAATACTACCTAGGTTGAGGAACGTGTAAAGTCTTCTGTCCATTGGATAAGCTTTGCATAGTCGGTCTCACATGATACACCATTTTGTTGCTAGTGTTATGCACAATCGTCATAAAATACGTTTGGAGGTGTGTTATCGCAACAAGTACTTATGAGACGGGTGCACCACTTTGTATGCAAGTCAATAAGACCTAGGTTGAGGAGTGTACAAAGTTTTGTGCCCATCGGAGAAATGTAGATGCGATAATATTAGAAAATTCTCGGTATATGTATATGTGTGTGTGTGTGGCAAACAATTTTGACACAAAGTAAACACCTAGTGCACAAATTATGCACTTCATACCTTGAGTAAATAAGCTTGTTGATGAGGATAAATATGCCCTTGAATAAAAGCACAGTTGTTGTATGACCACAATAGGATCGCTTTGACACTTGTGATTTTGCCCATATGTAAGTTTACAAATAGTATAAAAAATCATATAATAATATATTAATAGTTTGCAAATGTGTATAGCAAGTGAGTAATGGGAAGTGGAAGTGGGAATGAGGAGGGAGGAGTGGAATAGGATAGGGAAGTAATAAGGGTGTATGATAATAAGTATAAAAAATAGTATAATAATATATTAATAGTTTTCAAAATGGCAAGTGAGTAATGGGAAGTGGAAGTGAGAGTGGGGAGGGAAGAATGGAATGGGAGAGGGGAAGGTAATAGGGGAGTAGGCTAATAAGGGAGTGAAATGAGTGAGGGAGTTAATAGGGGATGAAAAAGAGGAGGGTGAGATGGGGAAATATGGGATTTTGGGAAATGGGAGGAGTATGGGACGTGGTGGAAATGTGGGATGGGAGTGGTGGCAATGGGGAGGAAGAAGAAATGGATGGATGGGAGGAGGGCTAATGGATGAGGGATGGGGGTCCAATAGGAGAGGGGGAGTAATGGGAGCCAATGGGAGAGGAGATAAATGAAAAGCCAATAGGAGAGAGGGGAGGAATGGAAAGCCAATAGGAGAGGAGGAGGAAAACCTAATTTTTCTTATATATAGTCTTCCTTCTTCATTCATTCTCCCCTCATTTCATTCACTGAAGCAAGAAAGCAAGAAAGCAAGGACGATCAAGAGAGCAAGGAAGGAAGAGCAAGAAAGCAAGAAAGAGCAAACTTACAAACTTTTTCCAGGTACTTGCAAACTTTTTTGATTAATTTTTCTAGTATCTTTTTTAAAATTTGAAGAGAGAGGAACTAGAGAGAGAAAGGTTCAGGGGAGGAGAAGAAGAGGATGGAGGGAAGGGAGGAGGAAGGGAGGCAGAGGGTGGGGCTGAGTAGAGGAAGGAAAGGAGGAGGGAGGGGGGGAAGGGAGACTGTGTCTCCCATGGAAGGAGGAAGGGGGGAGGGGGAAGGGGGTGCTGGCAGCCTGAAGGGGAGGAAGGGGGCTGGCGGCAGCAGCCGCCAGCTCAGGGCGAAGAGGGAGGTGGGTGGGAGGGAGGGTTGGGAGGGAAGCCGGTGGGAGGGGGAGCTGGCACGGCGGGTGGGAGGGGGGGCTGGCGTGGCGGGTGGAAGGGAGGGCTGGCGGCCGCGTCGCCAGCTCGGGAGCGGGGAGGGGGTTGGGTGGGAGGGGTGAGAGGGGTAGGAGGAGCGGCTGGCGGCCGCGGCCGCCAGCTCGGGGGCAGGGCGAGGAGGGAGGTGGGTGGGAGGGAAGGGGATGGGAGCGAAGGGGGTGGGAGGGGGGGCTGGCGGCCACGGCCGCCAGCTCGGGGGCAGGGAGGGGGTTGGGTGGGAGCGGCTGAGAGGGGGGGCAGGGAGGGGGGTGGGTGGGGGGTGGTGGGAGGTGTTGAGAGGGGGGGGGCTAGCGGCCGCGGCCACCAGCCCGGGGGAAGGGGGGATGTGGGGAAGAGGGAGGGGGAGGGCTGGGGGGTAGCGAAGGGGGGGGAGGGTGGGGAGGGGTTGGGTGGGAGGGGTTGGGTTGGGTGGGAGGAAAGGGGGTGAGAGGAGGGGGGGGGCTGGCGGCCGCGGCCACCAGCCCGGGGCAAGGGGGGGTGGGAAAGGGTGAAGAGGGTCAAGAGGGGAGGGGGTCGGGTGGGAGGAAAGGGGGTGGGAGGGGCTGAGAGGGGGGGGGCTGGCGGCCGCGGCCGCCAGCTCAGGGGCGGGGAGGGGGGTGGGTGGGGGGTGGTGGGAGGGGTTGAGAAGGGGGGTAGCTGGCGGCCGCGGCCGCCAGCCCGGGGGAAGGGGGGGTGTGGGGAAGAGGGAGGGGGAGGGCTGGGGGGTCGTGAAGGGGGGGAGGGTGAAGAGGGGGGGGGCTGGCGGGCACGACCGCCAGCCCGGGGAGGGGGTTGGGTGGGAGGAAAGGGGGTGGGAGGGGTTGAGAGGAGGGGGGGGGCTGGCGGCCGCAGCCGCCAGCCCGGGGGAAGGGGGAGGTGGGAAAGGGGGGAGGGCTGTTGGGTCGCGAAGGGGGGGGGGAGGGGAAGGGCTGAGAGGAGGGGAAAGGGGTGGGAGGGGTTGAGAGGAGGGGGGGTTGGCGGCCGCGGCCGCCAGCCGAGGGTGGGCTGGGGGGTCTCGAAGGGAGGGGGGGGGGGGACGGTTGAGAGAGGAAGGGGGTGCGAGGGGTTGAGAGGAGGGGGAGAGGGGGGGTAGGGCTGGGGGGGGCTGGGGGTCGCGAAGGGGGGGGTGGGGAAGGGGGGAGCGATGAGAGGGGGTGGGAGGGGTGAAGGGGGTGGGAGGGGTGGGAGGGGTTGAGAGGAGGGGAGGGGGCTGGCGGTCGCGGCCGCCAGCCTGGGGAAGGGTGGGTGGGAAAGGGGGGAGGGCTCGACGGGGTCGGGAAGGAGGGGGGCGGGAGGGTTGAGAGGGCAAGGGGGTGGGAGGGGTTGAGAGGAGGGGAGGGGGCTG